>NC_034181.2:68658560-68698560 GCF_002021735.2 Oncorhynchus kisutch | reverse complement strand
GCTATATCAAATGTATTAACAGTAATATCGTTAGAATGAGTATAGCTGATATAACCGTATCCCCAGATTACCTGGCTAGTAGGAAAAATAAAATATGGCCTTAATCAATCTGGATATTTTGTTCAACGGGGGTAAAAATACTGTAATAGTACTGTATTGAGTTAATACATTCATTCATTCATTCATATCATACAGTGAAAGTTTGTTTTGAGACACTGATATTTTACAGCTTAATACATTTTACATCAATGCCTATACCATTTGGAATGACATTTTAGGGGTTTACCAATCCCAAATATTGGTAACG
This sequence comes from Oncorhynchus kisutch, assembly GCF_002021735.2. Taxonomy (NCBI): domain Eukaryota; kingdom Metazoa; phylum Chordata; class Actinopteri; order Salmoniformes; family Salmonidae; genus Oncorhynchus; species Oncorhynchus kisutch. The sequence continues at coordinate 68,698,253 of NC_034181.2, read as the reverse complement.
GTTTATTAACATGAATAGGTCAAATCGACTCGTATATTTTATATGGACCACAAGAAATAGAAAACCATGAATGTGGGACTAAATAATGCGGTTAGAAGAAGATATTCCTACATAAAACGGACAGCCTTGAACATCCATGGATCGAGAAAGTCCGACTGCGGCCCACGTCTGGCTACGACCGGTGAAAACGTTGTCCAACTTTCACTACTTTCCAGCCAGATGATGGGTGGTTCTGTGTTTTTATTGGTGCAGGCGGCGCCCGGTCTCTCGGGATCGGTTTGACAGCCGCAAAAGCCGGCCCAACTACACCAGGAGGCTTCGCACGGGTTATAACCTACACGTCATAAAAATAAACAATGTTTTAAAAATCACCTGTTTTATTATGGAAGATGCTTCGTGCTTGCAGATTCGTAGGCCCATCCTAAATTTGGAGTGTGTCGAATATTAGGGCGCATGACTTTTTCTGGGCTGTAGGTTGGACTGTTGGCATTGCATATATTCACACAACTATTTTTTTACTATCGTGTTTTATACTTTTCATCTTAGAAAAAGTTGCAGATTTCCAATAACGTTGAATTTAGGCCCATATACTATATGTCTACAAAATTAAATAGATCTATTATATAACTTTAGTAGAACATATAATTTCTCTATCTGAGAAAATAAATTGACAGCAATACATTTAAAAAACTCCATAGTTCTAAAATAAAAGCATTCAAGGGGAGGTGAAATTAACAGGCCATGGAACCTAGGCCTATTTTTATATTAAAATGAGCAAACATTATTATTGTTCCTCTGAATTTGTTGGCCTATAAAATATCGATTGATTTGTTTCATGCTGTGACAAATAGGCCTGTTAGTGCGTTTCTCTTTGCAATTCTTCATTGCTGTTGCGTCGAACTTTGCACCAGAGGGAGTTAGCTAACAAAGGTCCAGTAAAGTCTAGATAGCTCGCTTTTCGGATGTAAACATTCTGACAGCCAAGAAGGGTAGCGCTCAGAAAAAGGGTATCCCTCCCTCGACCCTCGGTTATTTTCAAAGCTCATATAGACAAATCGACGGAAACGCGTTTCCACCATGCTAAATACACAAACACACACACACACACACACACACACACACACACACACACACACACACACACACACACACACACACACACACACACACACACACACACACACACACACACACACACACGAAAACAGGGAGGGTGTTTGGGCGTGCTGCTCTACTGATAAGTCCCTCCAGATGGCGTTAATCCACTTCACAGGGTTTTAACTTTAGTACTGATTAACAGCTAATTTGATGCAACAGCAAATAGGAACTCATGTTATATGTACCCTGAGAACATACTCTTTTATTATCAGCTGAAGCACAAATAGAAAACCTGTTCCATTAAACAATCTTTCCAGAAAATGCTAAAATGTAATTTTGTAGGTTATATATTAAAGTGGAGTCAAATGTTGTGCTTAGTGATAGGTCAACTCGTTTTGAAGTCAAATACAAATGTAAGTGCCATGCATCATATTAAAGTCAACATTCTGATAAGAAAACAGCACAACTGTTTGTAATATCAAATATTTGAACATCTGTACCAGTGATTAGAGATATTTGCATTTGGGGAATATATCCTGGGTACAACTGAGAGCCAGAGATACATCTCCATTAGAAATGCTGCATTGAGCCAAAAACATCTCATGGTTTAAAGGATGATGCCAGGGAATCATGCATTTTTGCTGCGTCTGATATGATGTCACATCCACATGGGAGAGACAATCAGACCCACTTCCTCTATCCTGCCTCATACACTAATGACCCCACCACTTTACATATCACGCTAACCATCCCTAAAGGACTGGCACAGTGAAAACAGCTCTGATATTCTAGCTACAGAGACGGGTCATTAAACTGAGATTGTCAGTCTATATTACATTATGACTCTAAAGATGGCTAATTAAAATGGAGTATGATAACATTCAGTTCCCAGAACACCATGTCTACATCTTGTATTACACACAGAAACACACCCACCCACCTCTCACTCACTCACTCACTCACTCACTCACTCACTCACTCACTCACTCACTCACTCACTCACTTACTCACTTACCCTCCTCTCTCACTCACTAATGCACTCACAAACACACACACACACCAAATAAAATAAAATGTTATTTGTCACATGGCTTTTTAAACTACGGTTGTGGACTAACAATTAAATGTTTACTTAAGTGTCCTTTTCCAACATTGCAGAGTTAAGATTTAAAACAAATATACACTGTATATAGAAATAGTAACAGGAGGAATAAATACACAGTGAATAATGAATAACAATAACAGCATATTTGGTGAGTGTGTGTGTGTGTGTGTGTGTGTGTGTGTGTGTGTGTGTGTGTGTGTCTGTGTCTGTGTGTGTGTGTGGCATCAATATGCATGTGTGTGTGTGTGTGTGTGTGTGTGGCATCAATATGCATGTGAGTGTGTGTGTGTGTGTGTGTGTGTGTGTGTGTGTGTGTGTGTGTGTGTGTGTGTGTGTGTGTGTGTGTGTGTGTGTGTGTGTGTGTGTGTGTGTGTGTGTGTGTGTGTGTGTGGTGTCAATATGCATGTGTGCATGTGCTATGTTTGTGGAATATGTAGTGTGTGTATGTACAGTACCAGTCAAAAGTTTGGACACACCTACTCATTCAAGGGTTTTTCTTTATTTTTACTATTTTCTACATTGTGGAATAATAGTGAAGATGTCAAAACTATGAAATAACACATATGAAATCATGTAGTAACCAAAAAAGTGTTAAATAAATCAAAATATATTTTATATTTGAGCTTTGCACACACTTGGCATTAACCATTTCTAGCTTACTACATAATTCCATGTTTCATTTCATAGTTTTGACGTCTTCACTATTATTCCACATTGTAGAACATAGTAAAAATAAAGAAAAACCCTTGAATGAGTAGGTGTGTCCAAACTTTTGACTTGTACTGTATGTGGGTATAAAGATGTCAGGTTAAGTATGTGCCAGTGTGTGTGCATAGAGTCAGTGCAAGAGAGTTAGTGCAACAAACGGTCAATGCAGGTAGTACGTGTAGCAGTTTGATTAACTATTTGGCAGTCTTGTTTAGCAGTCTTATGGCTCGGGAGTAGAAGCTGTTTAGGGTTCTGTTGGTTCCAGATTTGGTGCACTGACACCGCTTGCTGTGCGGTAGCCGTGCAGTAAATGAGGTAGTAATATTAAGGAGTGAGAATGTTTTCCCTAAAAGTGGAGTTAATAGTACACAACAGGCTCATCAAATAAAAAGCTTTAAAAACAGCAGAACATGACATTTGTCAATTTGTTCACACATTCTTTGGATAGATGCTCTACAGATCCTAATATCCTAATATCAACAAACTATCTGTTGATAAGAAACAGCTTGCTAAGGTTACAGTTAGGGTTAGGATTAGGTATAGAATACGGGTTAGGGTAATAGGTTAAGGTTAGGACTAGGGTAAGAGTTAAGGTTAGGGTTAGATATAGGGTTAGTAGATAGTTAGTTGAAATGTTACTGATAGTCTGTATATAGAGCATCTACAGATGGACTATCCAAATAAATACTTACCAGCAATAAATATAGCTAAGAATCCTAAGGAATCCAGTGCTTTAAGAGATAGTTACCATAAAGTGTGTTGCATTGACATTATGGAGCAGTAAATGACAGAGAGGAGATAGTTGGACTGGGCTGTTCTCATGCTACAAACAGGCGTCTGGCTGTTTACAAGAAGGGGCCTGGAGGAGGGGGGGGGGGGGGTCTGGATGCTTTTGGTAAGGACCTGATGGAGTGTGCTGAGAGGGTTTGGGGGGGGGGTCTGTATGCGGCCGTCCATGGAAAACAGTAACCAGAGAGCGTCCCTGGAGCATTCGGGGTAGAGGGGGGGGGGCTCCTGTGACCCATCACTGAGGCAGTGTAGACGACAAGGAGCCCTTATAACAGTGCTGTCATTCACAAATCAACATGTACAACATTCTGCACACACACACACACACACACACACACACACACACACACACACACACACACACACTCACACACACACACACACACACATACACATTCTAACTCTCTCAGCCCGTGCCCTGTGCCCCACACAATCCATTGTAGGTTTGCCAAATAGAGCTGTGAAAGGGCTGCTTTCCTCTACAGTGAGTTTCTGTGTCAACGGCTGTTTTCCCTCCATACATCACGGCCCGGAACAAAGACGGATTAACTATCCACGACTCTATTTGTTATTCATCCATCTATCTATTTCCTGAATCAGCAGAGCAACACGTAGGCACATGCACACGTACAGCTGAACATAGATGAGTTTTAAGCATAACCAGGTTCGACTGAAGCCGAAAGCAACCATTGAGAAAGGAAAGGCCATTAACGTGTGAAAATGATGACGAAAGATGTGCGCAAGTTGGGGAAATACTTTCCTAAGGGAGAAGGTTCTGATTTTTGAGTGTGGTAGGTCTGAACAGGTTAAGATTGATGGAATGGAGGTCTCAATTTTTCCAAATTCGAAGTTTTTCAAACAAGGATAATATAAATATGAAGCAATCTGGCCCATTAAATTCAGATTGAATTGAAGTTATGTGAATATTAAATGAAAAATGTCAAATCGAACACAGGAAATATAGGTGTGTGCGTATTTGTTTGTGTGTGTGTGCGTGCGTGCATGAGTGCATACATGAATGCATGTGTGTGTGCATGTACATGTGTGCGTGTGTATGCATGTGCGTGTGAATGTGTGTGTGCACTCACCAACGTGCATGTGTCTGCTATAAGTGGGGGGCACAGCGTCAGGACTCAGGGCATAGTTAGAAAGCTATCAGAGAGTGCTCAAATGTCCTCTTTCGTGACGTGTGATCCATAAATATTTTAAGTGGAAGGGGCTGCACTGTGATGGAGGGCAAATCAAATTAACCCACTACTTCCTCAGGGTTCCCCCTGTCTGTGCGGCCAGCCTGGGTGTCTCCAACATTGCCAATTCACCTCCCTAGAAGGGGTTAACTCCTGAATTAAACCACTCAAACACATATATAAATCAGTCAAGTTTAATAAAGAGCTGATTTAATCAACGGATGAAGTGGACAAGAAGCACTTGAGGGAAAGAAAAGTAGATTTTTGGCTTTATAGATGTGATTTAATGGTTAGACATCACATAATGATGAAGTTGGCTTAAATATACATTCCCTTAAAAATCAAGCATTTTTCAGACCTAATATTAACTGAATATTATTATGAATGTGAACTCTTGGTCATAAAGTATCATGTTATATTTCTCTTGGCACAGAGGTCCATAAAATCAAATCAAGTGTATTTATATAGCCCTTCGTACATCAGCTGATATCGCAAAGTGCTGTACAGAAACCCAGCCTAAAACCCCAAAAAGCAAGCAATGCAGGTGTTGATGCACGTTGGCTAGGAAAAACTCCCTAGAAAGGCCAAAACCTAGGAAGAAACCTAGAGAGGAACCAGGCTATGAGGGGTGGTCAGTCCTCTTCTGGCTGTACCGGGTGGAGATTATAACAGAACATGGCCAAGATGTTCAAATGTTCATAAATGACCAGCATGGTCAAATAATAGGTCTAGGACAGGTAGCACGTCCGGTGAGCAGGTCAGGATTCCATAGCCGCAGGCAGAACAGTTGAAACTGGAGCAGCAGCATGGCCAGGTGGACTGGGGACAGCAAGGAGTCATCATGCAAGGTAGTCCTGAGGCATGTTCCTACGGCTCAGGTCCTCCGAGAGATAGAAAGAAAGAGAGAAAGAGAGAATTAGAGAGAGCATACTTAAATTCACACAGGACACCGGATAAGACAGGAGAAGTCCTCCAGATATAACAAACTGACCCTAGCCCCCCAACACATAAACTACTGCAGCATAAATACTGGAGACTGAGACAGGTGGGGTCAGGAGACGTTGTGACCCCATCCGATGATACCCCCGGACAGAGCCAAACAGGAAGGATATAACCCCACCCACTTTGCCAAAGCACAGCCCCCACACCACTAGAGGGATATCTTCAATCACCAACTTACCATCCTGAGACAAGGCCGAGTATAGCCCACAAAGATCTCCGCCACGGCACAACCCAAGGGGGGGGGGGGGGGGGGGGCGCCAACCCAGACAGGAAGATCACATCAGTGACTCAACCCACTCAAGTGACGCACCCCTCCTAGGGACGGCATGAAAGAGCACCAGTAAGCCAGTGACTCAGCCCCTGTAATAGGGTTAGAGGCAAAGAATCTCAGTGGAAGGAGGGGAACCGGCCAGGCAGAGACAGCAAGGGCGGTTCGTTGCTCCAGAGCCTTTCCATTCACCTTCACACTCCTGGGCCAGACTACACTCAATCATATGACCCACTGAAGAGATGAGTCTTCAGTAAAGACTTATAAGTTGAGACCGAGTTTGCGTCTCTAACATGGGTAGCCATCCACTTCCTTATGTCTGAAACACAGGCTTCTAGCGAGGGCAATTTTGGGGCTTCACCATGTTTCATTGAAATGTACAGCTGTGTGTCATCCGTATAGCGGTGAAAGTTAACATTGTCACGCCCTGGCCATAGAAAGGCTTTTTATTCTCTATTTTAGTTAGGCTAGGGTGTGACTAGGGTGGGCGTTCTATGTTCTTTTTTCTATGTTTTTGTATTTCTTTGTTTTTGGCCGGGTATGGTTCTCAATCAGGGACAGCTGTCTGTCGTTGTCTCTGATTGAGAACCATACTTAGGTAGCTCTTGCCCACCTGGGTTTTGAGGGTCGTTATTTTCTGTTTAGTGTGTTTTGCACCCAACGCTTTTGTTCCTTGTTGTATTTAGTGTTCAGTTTATTAAAATAATGATGAACACTTACCACGCTGCATCTTGGTCCTCACCTTCTACGACCAACGGTCATTACAAACATTGTGATTTCGAATTACATCCCCAATAGGTAAAATATGTAGTGAAAACAATAGTGGTCCTAAAACGGAACCTTGAGGAACCCCGAAATGTACAGTTGATTTGTCAGAGGACAAACCATTCACAGAGACAAATTGATATCTTTCCAACAGTGAAGATCTAAACCAGGCCAGAACTTGTCCGTGTAGACCAATTTGGGTTTCCAATCTCTCCAAAAGAATGTGGTGATCGATGGTATCAAAAGCATCACTAAGGTCTAGGAGCACGAGGACAGATGCAGAGCCTCGGTCTGATGCCATTAAAAGGTCATTTAACACCTTCACAAGTGCAGTCTCAGTGGTATGATGGGGTCTAAAACCAGACTGAAGCATTTCGTATACATTGTTTGTCTTCAGGAAGGCAGTGAGTTGCTGCGTAACAGCCTTTTTTTTAATTTAGAGAGAAATGGAAGATTCGATTTAGGCCGATTAGTTTTTATATTTTCTGGGTCAAGGTTTGGCTTTTTCAAGAGAGGCTTTATTACTGCCACTTTTAGTGAGTTTGGTACACATCCGGTGGATAGAGAGGCATTTATTATGTTCAACATAGGAGGGCCAAGCACAGGGAGCAGCTCTTTCAGTAGTTTAGTTGGAATAGGGTCCAGTATGCAGCTTGAAGGTTTAGAGGCCAAGATTATTTTCATCATTGTGTCAAGAGATATAGTACTAAAACACTTGAGTGTCTCTCTTGATCCTAGGTCCTGGCAGAGTTGTGCAGACTCAGGACAACTGAGCTTTGAAGGAATATGCACATTTAAAGAGGAGTCCGTAATTTGCTTTCTAATAATCATGATCTTTTCCTCAAAGAAGTTCCTGAATTTATTACTGCTGAAGTGAAAGCAGCCATCACTTGGGGAATGCTGCTTTTTAGTTAGCTTTGTGACAGTATAAAAAATACATTTTGGATTTTTCTTATTTTCCTCAATTAAGTTGGAAAAATAGGATGATCGAGCAGCAGTAAGGGCTCTTCGATACTGCACGATACTGTCTTTCCAAGCTAGTCGGAAGACTCCCAGTTTGGTGTGGCGCCATTTCCGTTCCAATTTTCTGGAAGCTTGCTTCAGAGCTCGGGTATTTTCTGTATACCAGGGAGCTAATTTCTTATGAGAAATGTTTTTAGTTTTTTAGGGGTGCAACAGCATCTAGGGTATTGTGCAAGGTTAAATTGAGTTCCTCAGTCAGGTGGTTAACTGATTTTTGTTCTCTGACGTCCTTGGGTAGGCAGAGGGAGTCTGCAAGGGCATCAAGGAATCTTTGTGTTGTCTGTGAATTTATAGCATGACTTTTGATGCTCCTTGGTTGGGGTCTGAGCAGATTATTTGTTGCAATTGCAAACATAATAAAATGGTGGTCCGATAGTCCAGGATTATGAGGAAAAACATTAAGATCCACAACATTTATTCCATGGGACAAAACTAGGTCCAGAGTATGACTGTGACAGTGAGTAGGTCCAGAGACATGTTGGACAAAACCCACTGACTCGATGATGGCTCTGAAAGCCTTTTGTAGTGGGTCTGTGGACTTTTCCATGTGAATATTAAAGTCACCAAAAATGTGAATATTATCTGCTATGACTACAAGGTCCGATAGGAACTCAGGGAACTCAATGAGGAACGCTGTATATGGCCCAGGAGGCCTGTAAACAGTAGCTATAAAAAGTGATTGAGTAGGCTGCATATATTTCATGACTAGAGGCTCAAAAGACGAAAACGTATAAAAAAAATTGTAAATTGAAATTTGCTATCGTAAATGTTAGCAACACCTCCGCCTTTGCAGGATGCACAGGGGATATGGTCACTAGTGTAACCAGGAGATGAGGCCTCATTTAACACAGTAAATTCATCAGGCTTAAACCATGTTTCAGTCAGGCCAATCACATCAAGATTATGATCAGTGATTAGTTAATTGACTATAATTGCCTTTGAAGTAAGGGATCTAACATTAAGTAGCCCTATTTTGAGATGTGAGGTATCACGATCTCTTTCAATAATGACAGGAATGGAGGAGGTCTTTATCCTAGTGAGATTGCTAAGGCGAACACTGCCATGTTTAGTTTTGCCCAACCTAGGTCGAGGCACAGACACGGTCTCAATGGGGATAGCTGAGCTGACTACACTGACTGTGCTAGTGGCAGACTCCACTACGCTGGCAGGCTGGCTAACAGCCTGCTGCCTGGCCTGCACCCTATTTCATTGTGGAGCTAGAGGAGTTAGAGCCCTGTCTATGTTAGTAGATAAGATGAGAGCACCCCTCCAGCTAGGATCGAGTCCGTCACTCCTCAGCAGTCCAGCAGGCCAGATGATACCCTGCATTTACACAACAGAACTTCTGTGGTAAGACAGAAAAGAAAGACAGAGACAACCATATTCCCTTCAATCTTTCACATTCTCTTATCCATCTCACTTTTCAGAGGTTTCATTGATCACTCCCCACCCTGCATCTTTTTCCCTATCACAATCCTAATATCATCCACCTATCCTTCCCCCTCTCCTTCCCCACCCTGATCCTTCTCTGTGACTTCCTGTCCCCAATAACCTCCTTCTCCCATGTCAGAAGACACATGATTTCCAATAACCGACTCCTGCCACTTCTAAGACAGAACCCAGCCCTTTTAACAAGACGTAAGGCCTTTCCTCCATAGAGACACAGCAGTGGCTAGACAGTACTGGAGAGCCCAGCGAAAACATTGGCTTTGGTGAGGATGTAAAGGAAATAAATAGCAGTGCGCCAATCTCATTCCTGAGGCCTGGGGTTGCTGATTTCATTAGAGAGCAACACACTATTAGAGCTGCCTCAGTTTGCTTTGCTGCCGCACACAGAACCCCACATTTCCATAATGCAGCCGGAGATACGGTTTCACCCAAGTGGGCCAAGCACAAACCACTTCCGCTGCAAACCGCTCTCTTTGGTTATTATATATTCTCACAATAAATACGATGGAGAATGCGGCGAGCGTCTCGATGACGGGGTTAACTTTGGACTCGGGTCAACGCAGACTACTCTGTAATGTGTGCTGAACAGGGCCCTCATTATATAAAGGGAAAATAATTCAAGGTATTAGCAGTTTTGCTCTTGCTATTTTTCACGTGTTGTCTTAAGATGTCTGTCTGTCGGTCTATGTTCCAGTTGAAACATATTACGTCCACAGTAGCATACATTAGTATTTACACTCAAATAAGTTCAAATAAGGTGACCTAACTGCTGGCGCTCTTCTGGCACATTATTGTCCTCCTTATTCATATGTCTCCTAGGACCAATAGCCTCATATTACACCACTACTGGTTGGGGCTCCACAACCACCTGACAACAGTTATTTAACCCCCAGCCAGAGCGCTAGCTCCTGCTCCCCAGCCCTGCCAGATGTTCCAACACAAGACGAGAGGGGAGAATTAGATGAGACCTTGAATCAAAAGGCATTACACACCGAGCATATAGTGAGCTTCCTCATAACCCTTTAAAGTGCTATTCCATTTCACTGCATATCACCACCAGGGCACTACAGAGGCAGGGGATTGGAGAAGTGAGAGGGACCAATTAGGAACTGTTTAACTGGGGTGAGGAGTCTCAGAACAATGTAGCCTTTCTTCAGTCTTGCCAGTAGCAGGGTTAGGGTAATAGCAGCAGCAGTAGTATTACCATGGGTGTCTAAGTAGGGCTTTCCAGCGTGGCGATGGAGTTATGTGAGCAACACACATTAGCTAACAGGGAGAAGAAGAAGTGTGTTTCTTCTCCTCTGCTGACATGTTGTCCTGACATGGCCAGCGATGATTCAGTGCCAGACCCTCCATCCATCCATCTCTCACACACTCAGCCATAGTCAGAGTGGCTACAGTACAGGCAGCTCAACGTGCCAAACTAGAGGAATGAGGGTTCACAATGAGATCATCAATGTTGGCAGAGATTTGTTTTAATCTAGACTTTTTTAATTCTCCTTTTTAGCAGAGTAATGAAACTGAGTCTCAATTCAGCCTATATCGTACTAACCTGAAAACAGCAACTCAACAGGAGTCTAAGGTTATAAAATAATGGCTATGGCCAGGTATATCAAACTAGGTTTTATCCCTACTGCTATAGCCTCTGTACCAGCCTATCGAATGAACCGCTTGGCATAGTTACAGGAACTAGGAATGTTTCATCAGTCTCAATGCTTGAGCCTAATGAAGGCAAACACTTTCAATGTAGTTATTTTTGAGAAATGAAAGGTAACAATGACTTGTTTAGTCTAAGAGGCCAGTTTAGTCAGACAACCCCAGGCCCTGTGGAGAGAGAGAGAGAGAGAGAGAGAGAGAGAGAGAGAGAGAGAGAGAGAGAGAGAGAGAGAGAGAGAGAGAGAGAGAGAGAGAGAGAGAGAGAGAGAGAGAGAGAGAGAGAGAGAGAGAGAGAGAGAGAGAGAAGGAGTGTATAGGCAGAGTGTACAGGGGTGCACTATTTGCTTGTGTCTGTGGGTCCCTCAGTGACTGCGGTCCACTTCATTGTGTACAGTAGTCAGAGGAGGTGCACTTTGTCCAAAGGATTTATGAATCTTAATAGTTTTTCTATTAACACAATATTTACTACCACAGGGCAGATTCCTATTAATCACCAAAGCCTTATGGACACACACTATACCCTTCTAACACAGTGGCCATTTGTGTGTGACCAGTGACCACCAACTTGTTCTGGTTCTAGGTGTTCTGCCCTGTGTCTGAATTTGCATCGGTGGGAACGTGAATGAATCACTGGGGTGTTAACAATGGCGTGACGGTGAGATGGCATGAGAGACTTTCCCAGGCCAAACCCACACTCTGACCACAGAGTGTGGTCAGCACAATCACACATCAGCACCCTAACTAATACACAGTAAAAGGAGGAAAATAGCACATCTTAAGTTGTAAGATTAAAATCTAAACTAAGCAAAAATAGAAACGGCCCCTTTTCAGGACCCAGTCTTTCAAAGATAATTCGTAAAAATCCAAATAACTTCACAGATCTTCATTGTAAAGGGTTTAAACACTGTTTTCCATGCTTGTTCAATGAACCATAAACAATGAATGAATATGCACCTATGGAACGGTCGTTAAGACACTAATAGCTTACAGACGGTAGGCAATTAAGGTCACAGTTATGAAAACTTAGGACACTAAAGAGGCCTTTCTACTGACTCTGAAAAACACCAAAAGAAAGATGCCCAGGGTCCCTGCTTATCTGCGTGAACGTGTCTTAGGCATGCTGCAAGGAGGCATGAGGAGTGCAGATGTGGCCAGGGCAATAAATTGCAATGTCCATACTGTAAGACGCCTAAGACAGCGCTATAGGGAGACAGGACGGACAGCTACACAGGATGGTTACATCTGAACATCACACCTACAGGACAGGTACAGGATGGCAACAACAACTGCCTGAGTTACACCAGGAACGCACAATCCCTCCATCAGTGCTCAGACTGTCTGCAATAGGCTGAGAGAGGCTTGAATGAGGGCTTGTAGGCCTGTTGTAAGGCAGGTCCTCACCAGACATCGCCGGCAACAACGTCGCCTTTGGGCACAAACCCAACGTCGCTGGACCAGACAGGACTGGCAAAAAGTGCTCTTCACTGACGAGTCGCAGTTTTGTCTCACCAGGGGTGATGTTTGGATTTGCGTTTCTCGTCGAAGAAATGAGGGTTACATCAAGGCCTGTGCTCTGGAGCGGGATCGATTTGGAGGTGGAGGGTCTGTCATGGACTGAGGCGGTGTGTCACAGCATCATCGGACTGAGCTTGTTGTCATTGCAGGCAATCTCAACGCTGTGTGTTACAGGGAAGACATCCTCCTCCCTCATGTGGTACCCTTCCTGCAGGCTCATCCTGACATAACCCTCCAGCATGACAATGCCACCAGCCATACTGCTCGTTCTGTGTGTTATTTCCTGCAAGACAGGAATGTCAGTGTTCTGCCACGGCCAGTGAAGATCCCAGATCTCAATCCCATTGAGCACGTCTGGGACGTGTTGGATCGGAGGGTGAGGGCCATTCCCCCCAGAAATGTTTGGGAACTTGCAGGTGCCTTGGTGGAAGAGTGGGGTAACATCTCACAGCAAAAACTGGCAAATCTGGTGCAGTCCATGAGGAGGAGATGCACTGCAGTACTTAATGCAGCTGGTGGCCACACCAGATACTGACTGTTGCTTTTGATTTTGACCCCCCCCCCCTTTGTTCAGGGACACATTATTCAATTTCTGTTAGTCACATGTCAGTGGAACTTGTTCAGTTTATGTCTCAGTTGTTGAATCTTGTTATGTTCATACAAATATTTACACATGTTAAGTTTGCTGAAAATAAACGCAGTTGAATGTGAAAGGACGTTTCTTTTTTTGCTGAATTTATTTTCTTATTTGACCGATAACAGTGGCAAACCTCAAATCACTTCTTTGTAGATAGTACTGTAAAATTGCTTTAACCAGCTCTCAAAACCAATACCCAAATGGGTAAAAAATTATCTGTCTAACAATAATTTCTACTCTCTCTCTCTCTCTCTCTCTCTCTCTCTCTCTCTCTCTCTCTCTCTCTCTCTCTCTCTCTCTCTCTCTCTCCCTCTCTCCCTCTCTCCCTCCTCCTCTGCCTCCTTCCCTGGTTTATCTGGAGGTATTGCTAGATGGCGAGACAGTGACAGATCATAGAGGGAAATAGAGGCCTTGCATGCCATGGAATCCAGTCAGATAAGGACCCACAGTGGCTGTGTGTGTGCGTGTGTGTGTTTAGCATGGGGTAGTCTGGCTTCTGATTGCTAGTACCAGGCTTCCCACATGAAAGTGGTCCTCCGCCCCAGGGAAGAGATTCCTGGCTGTTTGGCAAAAAGAGAGGGGGGGGGGGGGGTTGAGCTGGGAGAAGGGAGTAAAGTGTGTGTGGAAGGGGAGAGTGGCGCAAGGGGCTGGGAAGGATTTAGGTGAAGGAGGGTTGCCCAAAATGACACACAGACACACACACACAGACAAACACACACCCACACACACAAACACACACACACATCCTACCCGCCTCCCCTAAGTGAGGACCGCACAGGGGCTTGCCCCCCTCCCAACCGCCGTCCTCTCCCCACATCCCTCCCCACATCCCTGTCTTCCCCCTCTCAGCTTTAATTGAGAGACAAATGGATCTTTCAGAGCCCACTACTACGTCCCCATACATCAGTCATGACAATGTTAGCTTTATGACGAGGTGCTCGCCTTGACCTGAGCCATATGTTCGGCCCGCGCCACACACACGCACACTCACCTCCATACCATGCTAATGGCTCCTTGGTAATTGCCTGTTGTTTTACTATTAAAGGTAATTTAGGCCCTAATGGAATTCATTCAACATTGTGCAGTGGCCCCACCCTGGCTGGCTGAACCTACTTTGTGGAGTCTTTTCCTGTGCTATGGATCAACAGCCTCTCTATGTATTAGAACACAATACCATATCAGTCTATATGATCAAATAAAACATATACACCATATATATTCAAAAGTATGTGGACACCCCGTCAAATTAGTAGATTCAGCTGTTTCAGTCACACCCGTTGCTGACAGGTGTATAAAATCAGGCACACAGCCATGCAATCTCCATAGACAAACATTGGCTGTAGAATGGCCTTACTGAAGAGACTATAAACGTGGCACTGTCATAGTATGCCACCTTTCCAACAAGTCAGTTTGTCTTGCCCTGCCCTGCTAGAGCTGCCCCAGTCAACTGTAAGTGCTGTTATTGTGAAGTGGAAACGTCTAGGAACAACAAAAGCTCAGGCCCAAAGTGGTAGGCCTCACAAGATCACAGAACTGGACCACCGGGTGCTGAAGCGCGTTGGAACACTCACTACCAAGTTCCAAACGGCCTCTGGAAGCAACGTCAGCACAAGAACTGTTCGTCGGGAGTTTCATGAAATGGGTTTCCATGGCCGAGCAGCCACACACAAGCCTTAGATTGCAATGTGCAATACCAAGCACCGGCTGGAGTGGTGTAAAGCTCTCCGGAGCATTCTCTGGAGGGATGAATAACGCTTCACCATCTGGCAGTCAGACGGATTAATCTGGGTTTGGCGGATGCCAGGAGAACGCTACCAGCCTGAATGCATAGTACCAACTGTCAAGTTTGGTGGAGGAGGAATAAAGGTCTGGGGCTGTTTTTCATGGTTCGGGCTAGGCCCCTTAGTTCCAGTGAAGCCAAATTTTAACGCTAAAGCATACAATGACATTATAGACAATCCTGTCTTTCCAACTCTGTGGCAACAGTTTGGGGAAGGCCCTTTCTTGTTTCAGCATGACAATGCCCCTGTGCACAAAGCGAGGTCCATACAGAAATGGTTTGTCGAGATCGGTGTGGAAGAACTTGACTGGTCTGCACAGACCCCTGACCTCAACCCCATCGAGCTGCTTTGGGATGATTTTAGACACCGACTGTAAGCCAGGCTTAATCGCCAAACACCAGTGCCAGACCTCACTAATGCTCTTGTGGCTGAATGGAAACAAGTTCCTTCAGCAATGTTTCAACATCTAGTGGAAAGCCTTCCCAGAATGGAGGCTGTTATAGCAGCAAAAGAGGGACCAACTCCATATTAATGCCCATGATTTTGGAATAAGATGTTTGACGAGCAGGTGTCCACATACTTTCATGTAGTGTACCATCCATATGGCATTACATTACTAAAAGCTGAGTGATCATAGATAATACACTTGTACACTATCAGTTTCTCTCTCACCACTCTCAGCCTGTGCATTAGTGCTTACTCACTCTGTCCCGCCTTGCCCCCTGAGAAAGGAGTCATCGCTCTGTCTGTCACTGTTCAGCCCTGAAACACACACATGTTCACACACACACACACACACACACACACACACACACACACACACACACACACACACACACACACACACACACACACACACACACACACACACACACACACACACACACACACACACACACACATACACACGGGGCATCTACAGGCCAAAGATCTCTGTGTTCTCCCCAGGGTTCAATGTCCTCCTTCCCCTCATTCCCTTCCTTTCTCCTTTCTTAAAGTAGCTTCTCCACCCCTTCCCCTCATTCCCTTCCTCTCTCCTTTCTTAAAGTAGATTCTCCACTCATTCCCTTCCTTTCTCCTTTCTTAAAGTAGCTTCTCCACCCCTTCCCCTCATTCCCTTCCTCTCTCCTTTCTTAAAGTAGCTTCTCCACCCCTTCCCCTCATTCCCTTCCTCTCTCCTTTCTTAAAGTAGCTTCTCCACTCCTTCCACTCATTCCCTTCCTCTCTCCTTTCTTAAAGTAGCTTCTCCACCCATTCCCCCCCCTCTCTCTCTCTCTCTCTCTCTCTCTCTCTCTCTATAACTTTTACGTTATATCTCACAAAAAAAATTTCCGGGTTGTTCTTCCTGGTCATCTCAGGGTCTCTGCTCTCCGGAGCTCAGTAACGTCCAGCATGCCTATCTTCTGACAGACACCCTACTCTCTTCCAGGCCAAAAACACTCAAATAGACCTCCTGCTTCCCTTCATACTGCCTTGATTATTTGGCCTGTCTTTCCCTCTCTTTCAACTCCCTGGAAGTCTCCTAGTGACACAGTTCCCTGAAAGACTCCTGAGATATTCTCATATAACGGACATTGTTCATCCTGATCTCCAGATAAAATCAAATCAAAACAAACTTTATTTGTCACGTACGCCGAATACAACGAGTGTGGACTTTACCGTGAAATGCTTACTGACAAGCTCTTAATAACCAACAGTGCAGTTCAAGAAGAGTTAAGAAAATATTTACAAAGTAGACTAAAATTAAAAGTAATAACAAAAAGTAACACAATAAGAATAACAATAATGAGGTTATATACAGGGGGCACCGGTACCGAGTCAGTGTGCTGGGTTACAGGCTAGTTGAGGTAATCTGTACATGTAGGTGGGGGTGAAATGACTATGCATAGATAATAAACAGCGAGCAGCAGCAGTGTACAAAAGGGGGGGGGGGGGTCAATGTAAATTGTCCGGTGGTGATTTTATGAATTGTTCAGCAGTCTTATGGATTGGGGGTAGAAGCTGTTGAGGAGCCTCTCGGTCCTAGACTTGGGGCTCCGGTACCGCTTGCCATGCGGTAACAGAGAGAACAGTCTATAACTTGGGTGACTGGAGTCTCTGACAATTTTATGGGCTTTCCTCTGACACCACCTATTATATGGGTCCTGGATGGCAGGAAGCTTGGCCCCAGTGATGTACTGGGCCGTTCGCACTACCCTCTGTAGCGCCTTACGGTTAGATGCCGAGCAGTTGCCATACCAGGAGGTGATGCAACTGGTCAGGATGCTCTCGATGGTGCAGCTGTAGAACCTTTTGAGGATCTGGGGACCCATGCCATCTGGGGACCCATGCCATCTGGGGACCCATGTCAGTCTCTTCATTAGGGAGAAATGGTGGGAAAAGGTTTTGTCATGCCCTCGTCACGACTGTCTTGGTATGTTTGGACCATGATAGTTCGTTCGTGATGTGGACACCAAGGAACTTGAAACTCTCGACACACTCGACTACAGCCCCATCGATGTTAATGGGGACCTGTTTGCCTGCCTTTTCCTGTAGTCCACGATCAGCTCCTTAGTCTTGCTCACATTGAGGGAGAGGTTGTTGTCCTGGCACCACACTGCCACATTCTGAACTCCTCCCTATAGTCCGTCTCATGCTGGTAATCATGTCACAGACCATGTGATGTCCACATTATATCATGTCTGTTAGGAACACAGGAAAAAAGGTTCTATCAAGAACCTAAAATGGATATTCAGCTGTCCCCGAAGGATAACCCTTTGAAGAATCCTTTTTGGTTCCAGGTAGAACCCTTTTGGGTTCCATGTAGGACCCTTTCCACAAAGGGTTCGACATGGAACCCAGAAGGGTTCTATGTGGAATGAAAATGGGTTCTCCCTGTAACAAAAAAGGCTTCTCCTATGGAGACAGCTGAAGAGCCCTTTTGGAACCCTTTTTTCTAAGAGTGTGGTGTGAGCGTTAGCTGGTGGAGTAGTGATTCCTCCCTCTCTTTTTCTCCCTCTCTTTTTCTCCCTCTCTCCCTCCCTCTCTTTCTTTCTTTCTTTCTCTCTCTGTCTCTCTCTGTCTCTCTCTGTCTCTCTCTCTCTCTCTCCCTCGCCCCCACCCCCCCCTCTCTCTCCGTTCCCAGCAGTGGGTGAACCCCAGCCAGGCTTTTATCAGAGGATTCCAGCTCCAGTAGAGCTCAGAGCTCTGTCCGGCTAGCGTTGTGCTTTCCCAGGAGAGGAGACTGCAGGAAGTCGTAGGATGATAAAACTGGGCCATTAGAGGGCCAGCTCAGGCCCCCGGGGTTCATTAAACCCAGCCCCTAATCTCACATAACACAGGCCGAGGAATCCTGAACGCGCCCCTAATTCACATATCTTAAGGAACTCTGAACACGCCTTGATCAAATTTAAAGTCCCTGTGCATATTAAAACTCAAAGTATACTCTGTCTGTAGTACTTGAAGGTTTTAGAAGGTTTAGTTATGGATGCATTCTTGTGAAAACAGATATTAGAGACTTTGAAGAGTCCAACTGCTGGATGTTAAACCTTCTATTTTTTTGGTGGAATACAAAATAATGTTGCATGAGATTCATACTAAAACAACACCACCAAGCCTTCAAAGGAAACAGTGGCTGAGACTGGTACACAGACATTATCATAGTTACTTGTTTTTCCTCCCCTTAGAAACAGCAAGGCGAGTTGGTCCTATTATCTTGTTGTCATCTGCGTTTCATTCAGCCTCACTAGGACAGAGGTCTTCCAGTTGAGAAAACAAGGACGTGAATCTGAGGCAAAGATGACATCACAGCAACCATATTATAATGTATTACACAGCTGCATCAGAGGTGATGTCACACTCCCGGAACACCACAGGGACATATTCATTAGGGAGCAACAGTACAGAACATTTGAATAGATACCGTATATCTAGTTGTAATAGAAGTGACTCTCAATGAGAAGTCCAGAGGTTCCAGGAGTGATGACAGCTGATAGAGAGAGCAGCTGGTAGTGACAGCTCCCTCAGACCACAGCACACTGCACCACTCAACAACAACACACTGACTGACAACACAGCAAAACACACAGGGAGGGAGACAGGGAGGCAGGGAGGGAGGCTGGGAGGGAGGGAGGCAGGGAGGGAGGGAGGCAGGGAGGCAGGGAGGGAGGCTGGGAGGGCGGGAGGGAGGCTGGGAGGGAGGGAGGCAGGGAGGGAGGGAGGCAGGGAAGGAGGGAGGCAGGGAGGGAGGCTTGGAGGGAGGGAGGCAGGGAGGGAGGGAGGCTGGGAGGGAGGGAGGCAGGGAGGGAGGGAGGCTGGGAGGGAGGGAGGCAGGGAGGGAGGGGGGAGGCAGGGAGGCAGGGAGGGAGGGAGGGAGGGAGGCAGGGAGGGAGGGAGGGAGGCTGGGAGGGAGGGTGGCAGGGATGGAGGGAGGCTGGGAGGGAGGGAGGCAGGGAGGCAGGTAGGGAGGGAGGCAGGGAGGCAGGGAGGGAGGGAGGCAGGGAAGGAGGGAGGCAGGGAGGGAGGGAGGCCTCAAATAGTAGGAAGAAATGAAAATCTACCTTGGAGCGAAAGTCCTCGACTCAGACTAGAGCTCTAGCTACTGTCTCTATTACACCCACTACACAGTAGGTATGCTATATTCACACACACACACACACACACACACTAAATAACGTGTCAAGAGTTCTGAAGTAGTACATATAGAGATATTGCTGGTTTGAGTCAATCACACATAGCTATGACAGTAGCTTACAGCCAGTAGAGGGGCTCATGCCACCCTCTAGTCTGTTTATGTGTTCATGACTACTGTTGATGATGCATACACACACACACATGCGCACGCACGCATGCACACACACACACACACACACACACACACACACACACACACACTAAATAACGTGTCAAGAGTTCTGAAGTAGTACATATAGAGATATTGCTGGTTTGAGTCAATCACACATAGCTATGACAGTAGCTTACAGCCAGTAGAGGGGCTCATGCCACCCTCTAGTCTGTTTATGTGTTCATGACTACTGTTGATGATGCATACACACACACACACACACGCGCGCACGCACGCACGCACACACGCACACACACACACACACACACACACAGTCCTGTCCCCTCCCTGTTGTGCTGATCTCTAGCTGACGAGGCTCTGACATTCCTTCCACAGGCCAGGGAGAGGGCTGACAAATGAGCCCATGTTCCCCTGGTGTTGCCTGGGCCTTCTTATCCTCCTTATCCCCGTTATCCTCCATGCCAACAGATTAGCCCAGAGCTCAGGGCTGCCTGGGAGAATGCCAGTTACCACTCTTATCTCAACTGCACTCAATTAGCCCTCGGCACAGAGAACATTTGAAGCCTCTCAACAGGGGACTGACCAGGGGTCACCAATGGCTGCAGTGAGGGGGTGGGGGGAGCGGGCGGGGCGGGGCTAGGGGGGTTGTAATGGCCTTTTAACCCCTCCAAATACAGAGATAAGGGATGAGAATGTGTGTGTGTGTGTGTGTGTGTGTGTGTGTGTGTGTGTGTGTGTGTGTGTGTGTGTGTGTGTGTGTGTGTGTGTGTGTGTGTGTGTGTGTGTGTGTGTGTGTGTGTGTGTGTGTGTGTGCGCGTGCGTATGTGTGTGTGTGTGCAATGATTCCCTGTGTCATGAGATAATGCCTAGGAAATGCGGAGAGAAGATATTTCAGAGAGATTTCTTAGATATTTCCCCCCTCTCCCTCTCAGTAACGTATTGAAATCCAGCTTCCCCCTATGACCCTGAGCCCTAAGCAGGCCGTTTCCTTCCACCCACTGTCCCAGCACAACCTATTCCCACAACAACACCCACAAACACTAGAACGTTCTGCTCAGACAGTTTACGAGCAGGCCAGCTCAAGAACATCCAGAGTCCATTTAAGGCCTAACAGTAATGGGGGGGGGGGGGGGGGGGGGTTAGGAGTGGGCACAGGGCTAAGCGATGCTAGTCCCTTGACCGACCCCTAAAGAGATTCCAGTAAGCAGAACAGAAAAACACAGTCAGAAACAGACCCTGTACTATACTAGCAGGTCTTCGGTGTTGGGTAACTCTCCCACAGTGTTACTGGAAGACATAAAACTAAGTATAACCCCATGGACAAAGTAAACAGGAGCTAACTTCTGTCTTGTCAGACGTTTTATTGTACAGCTCAGGGGCCTCTGGAGAGGTAGAGCATGAATTTATTGAATTCCTCTTTCCTTTAGGCCAATCTCAGGTTATCTGCACCCACAATATGTGCAATATTCACCTTGTGGCGAGTTTAAGTCATTACCAGGACTAATTCAAACACATTTACCTGAAGTAAGCTGTTATTGCAGTCAGAGCAGGGTGAGGAGATTTCACTCAGTGTGCCCAGAGAAAAGTGGGTCTGTCTGACTGGGTATAGTAGAGTACAAGGTGTTTTAGACTGAAGACCTGTCCTGTCTAATGCACTCCTCCAGGGAAACACTGGCTTCTTTTCTGGGGAACAGAATGTGTCAGCTTTCTGATGGGAGACAGCAGGAGAGGGAGGGAGGGCAAGGGAGAGGGGGGGGGGGGTGATGGGAGGAAAAGAGAAAGAGAGAAGAAGAGAGAAAAAGAGGAGAGAGGAGAGGAGTACGAGGGAAGAAGGCAGATATGATAAATAGAGAAACAGGGATAAAAGGGGACAGAGAGAGAGGTAAGAAGGAGAGAGAAGAGAGAGTATTGACCCTCTGGCAGGTCTCAGTGTGTCTGGCGGATGTTCCCCTCCTTTTAAGGCAGTGGCGATGCTCTGATGCTCAGCTCTGTAGCGGTGAAGCGCTGTGAAAAGCAAGCTCACACTTCTCCACATCTACACTGCTCTTAATCCCCCCCACCAGCCTCCAATCCATCACTTCAGGTTCTCTGCAACCCAGCCTCCACCCGTCACACCATCTTCTCTCCTCCACCCCTCTAACCCACTACTGCTCATCCATCTCTCCATCCCTCCATCATTCAGACACACCTCTGAGGAGGGTGAGGAGGTTCTATTATGCCACTCCATCACTTTATCACCTTATCATTCTGTCAACACCTCCATGTTGGTATCAACCATCCCTCTCCCATCTATCCACCTATCATAGCTCTGTTGCACTGTGAAATCACTTGGTCAATGGGTAAGTCTAAGTTTGTTTATTTTTTATTTAATAAGAATTTGTTCTCAACTGACTTGCCTACTTACATTTTTAAAATGGTTGATTAGGGTATTTTGCTAACCTAACTATGCTATCGCTAGTCCCTTCAAATATCCTTTATGATAACATGTAAAATAACAAACGCCAGAGTCTGGTTATCATTACCATTTACTCACACACGTTTAGCATTGTTTAGTCTTTGTTTGTTATACCAACCCACTAGGCTACTCACCAACTCCCCCGTGAACCAGCTCCTAGGTGAGCACACAACATCGTGTTCAAGGCTTTATACCACAGGTTTGATTTATTTCATTTAAACTTTATTTTAACAGGGAGTCATGCTGAGACCAGGCCCTCTTTCACAGATGCGCCCTGTATGCACATCAACACCCATCAATATACACATCAATATTAACATCAATATACACATCAATATTAACATCAATACACGAAAAGCAAAACACAATTATAAAAAACAAACACATCAAATAAAATAAAATTTTATTGGTCAAATACAATTATTTAGCAGATGTTATTGTGGGTGTAGTGAAAAGCTTGTGTTCCTAGCTCCAACGGTGCAGTAGTATCTAACAGTTGACAACAATACACACTAATCTTCAGTAAAAGATCCTCGATCAGCCTTCTGAATTACACAAGAAGCCCTAGGTTGCATGCCTCTCGTGGTTTCTTCCATTTCAGATGTGTTTACGAAGTGTATTATAAACACTAATGTTTATGGCTGGGGGCAGTATTGAGTAGCTTGGATGAATAAGGTGCCCAGAGTAAACTGCCTGCTACTCAGTCCCAGTTGCTAATATATGCATAGTATTAGTATATTTGGATATAAAACTATCTGAAGTTTCTAAAACTGTTTGAATGATGTCTGTGAGTATAACAGAACTCATATGGCAGGCAAAACCCTGAGAAAAAAAAACAACCAGGAAGTGGGAAATCTGAGTTTGGTCGTTTTTCAACTCATTCCCTATTGAAGATACAGTGGGATATTGGTCATGCTGCACTTCCTAAGGCTTCCACTAGATGTCAACAGTCTTTAGAACCTTGTTTGATGCTTCTACTGTGAAGTGGGGGCGAATGAGAGGGGAATGAGTCAGAGGTCTGCCAGAATGCCATGAGTTCGTGATGCTCGTTCACGTGAGAGCGAGCTCTGTCCCTACAGACAAAGGAATTCTCCGGTTAGAACATTATTGAAGATTCCTGGGAGTGCATTCTGATGAAGATCATGAAAGGTAAGTGAATATATATATTGTTATTTTTGACATCTGTTGACTGCACAATATGGCGGATATCTGTTTGGCTGTTTTGGTCTCTGAGCTCCGTACTCAGATTATTGCATGGTTTGCTTTTTCCGTAAAGCTTTAAAAAAATCTGACACAGCGGTTGCATTAGGGAGAAGTGTATCTAAAGTTTTATGTATAACACTTGTGTTTTCATCAACATTTATGATGAGTATTTCTGTAAATTAATGTGGCTCTCTGCAAAATCACCGGATGTTTTTGGAACTACTGAACATAACGCGTCAATGTATACTGAGATTTTTTTATATAAATATGAACTTTATCGAACAAAACTAACATGTATTATGTAACATGAAGTCCTATGAGTGTCATCTGATGAAGATCATCAAAGGTTAGTGATTCATTCTATCTCTATTTCTGCTTTTTGTGACTCCTCTCTTTGGCTGGAAAAATGGCTGTGTTTTTCTGTGACTTGGTTCTGACCTAACATAATCGTTTGTGGTGCTTTCGCCGTAAAGCCTATTTGAAATAGGACACTGTTGTCACGCCTGTCGTCAGAAGGAGTGGAACAAAGCGCAATGTGGAAAGTGTTTATGATTCTTTATTTACCAAAAAAACACGAACAAAATACTCTTATAGTGAAAAAAACGAAAGCGCACAGTTCTGTCAGGTAATGACATGAAACAGAAAACAACTACCCACAAAACACAGGTGGGAAAAGGCTGCCTAAGTATGATTCTCAATCTTGACAACGATAGACAGCTGCCTCTGATTGAGAACCACACTCAGCCAAAAACAAAGAAATAGAAAACATAGAAACAAAGAAACTAGAATGCCCACCCTAGTCACACCCTGGCTTAACCAAAATAGAGAATAAAAGACTCTCTATGGCCAGGGCGTGACACACTGTGGTGGGATTAACAAGAAGTGTATCTTTTAAATGGTGTGAAATACTTGTATGTTTGAGGAATTTTAATTATGGGATTTCTGTTGTTTTGAATTTGGCGCCCTGCACTTTCCCTGGCTGTTGTCATATCGATCCCGTTAGCGGGATCTCAGCCATAAGAAGTTCATGCAAATAATAACTTTGTTTTCATTAACAAGTTAATATTGACCATTGTATTGTAAAGTGTGCATTGCTGTTAGTGTATTAGAACTGTTAATTGAGAATGTACCTGTTTTTTTATTTTAATCTTTATTTAACTAGGCAAGTCAGTTAAGAACAAATTCTTATTTTCAATGACGGCCTAGGAACAGTAGGTTAACTGCCTGTTCAGGGGCAGAACGACAGATTTGTACCTTGTCAGATCGGGGACTTGAACTTGCAACCTTTCGGTTACTAGTCTCTAACCACTAGGCTACCCTGTGAATGTTCCATGTCAGGTTATAGCAGGCCCTTTTAGGATGCTTGCGGTCTTCTCATTCAGGTGAGCTGCTTGATAACATGCTGTTACTAAAGCTCTGCTGTACGTGAGTTCATGCGGGTTTTGCCCCGTGTTTGAGGTGCTTAACCTTTTTATTCCAGTCAAGGTAACTTGCTATTGGCCAAATTATTATTTTGCAACAAGTTAGAGGTCAAAATTTGTTCCATTCTTTTTTTATTATTGAACCTAGATTTTGTAAATAATGTCTGGACCCAGTCTTCATCGTCCCCTGGACTCTAAATAAACACCACTTATTTCTCCAGAGGTTAGAACAGGTGGAGAGGATTTTGAACGTTCCTCTTAGCAAGGCTGAGTGCTTCAGTGTGTTAATGCAGCCATGTTTAAACAACTTTTCAAAAACACACACTTCAGTCTCAGCTCTCTCTGAGACATTACAGGGAAATGTTTCTCTTCTTCCCTTCAAAGGTTCTCTGAGCAGAAAGGTTTCATTAAAAACGCATTTCACATTGGACAGCACTCGCTGTATATTACAGACTTACACCAATCTATTTTCAGACAGACTTTTATCTCTGAGGAAAATTAATGAAAGAAGAATTTAGAGGTGGTGGTGTCAGACAATACCTTTGTCATTATACTGTATTACCACAATATTATGTTGGTGTGTATATGTGTGCGTGTATGCTTTCACTCATGCCAGGGTGTGTGTGTGTGTGTGTGTGTGTGTGTGTGTGTGTGTGTGTGTGTGTGTGTGTGTGTGTGTGTGTGTGTGTGTGTGTGTGTGTGTGTGTGTGTGTGTAACATAGTGATTGTGGCAGTGACCTCAGCCCTCTTAGCTCCATGTGTGTTCCACGTGTTCCAGCCACATTCTTACAAATATTTATGCCTGGTGTGAAACGCTCTTGATCTCTCTCCTCTATTTACTCTCCTCCTCCTTTACTCTCCCACTCTCACACTGACCTTTTTTCATCCTGACTGAGACTGGCAGGAGGAGGAGGGGGAGAGAGGGACAGAGAGAGAGAGAAACAGAGGGGAGAGAGAGAGAGAGAGAGAGAGAGAGAGAGAGAGAGAGAGAGAGAGGGGGAAGAAAGTAGAGAGAGGGAAGAAAGTAGAGAGAGATAGGAAGAAAGTAGAGAGAGAGAGAGAGAGAGAAAGAGGAAGAAAGTAGAGAGAGAAAGATAAAGAGAAAGCACAGTGATGAGTGAGAGCCAGAAGAAGGAGTGGGAGGAGTGCTCACTTTGATGGAAGACTTGTCATCTCGGAGAAATCAAAAGCCCAATCGAGTGAGCACTCTTTTAGAGAAAGCCGCAAAGTGCGGCAGCCCCGCAATGAGGCCCATTGGGCTAATTGTTAGAGTAATTGAAGATGTGTTGACGTCTGACTGAGTGTTATGTATGGAGGGAGCCGAGAGGGTGGCGGTGTAATGATCCCCACTTGATTTCTAAATTGTACACTGTCAGACGATACACTGATGCCCTGCTTCACTGCACCATGCAGGCCGATCCACTGATGCCCTGCTTCAATGCACCATGCAGGCCGATACACTGATGCCCTGCTTCAATGCACCATGCAGGCCGATACACTGATGCCCTGCTTCAATGCACCATGCAGGCCGATACCCTGATGCCCTGCTTCAATGCACCATGCAGGCCGATACACTGATGCCCTGCTTCAATGCACCATGCAGGCCGATACACTGATGCCCTGCTTCAATGCACCATGCAGGCCGATACACTGATGCCCTGCTTCAATGTACCATGCAGGCCGATACACTGATGCCCTGCTACAATGCACCATGCAGGCCGATACACTGATGCCCTGCTTCAATGCACCATGCAGGCCGATACACTGATGCCCTGCTTCAATGCACCATGCAGGCCGATACACTGATGCCCTGCTTCAATGCACCATGCAGGCCTCTGGAGTTGGAGGAAACATTGTGATTGAGTCACAAAACAGACACTGGTGGATTCTGATCAATGAGGCCCCAGGTGATGTTTAACCATAGTGAGTGATTGTGTTTTATAAACCCCATCAGTTGTGTCAGTGTGTGGCCCCTGTGTAACACTCCGGAGAGGTTCTGTCATTGGGACTGGAGCTGGGGTTTGACTCCCTCTTTAAACCCACTTCATCTAGTTAGTACTCAAGGCATAAAGGTGTCTTTGAGTCATGAGTCATCTGAGGGGTAGGAAAGTGTATTCTCAAAACATAGAAATCATGTAATATATATCTAGAATGTAGAGGAAGCCAGTTTACAGTATTGAGATGCAGCCCTATGTGAGCGTGGAGGGGCTGGTGTATGATATTCCGTTCTGGGGAGTCACTCTACTTGTCTGTACCATATCAGGCTAGAGGGGGGGTGTTGAGGAGGGGAGAGGGGGGGTGATAATCCCCCAGTATGTTTACATGAGAACACCTCCCTGTGGAGAGAGAGGACCTCCAGGTCAGGCCCCCCACAGTGGGAAAGAGAGACCCGAGCTCTGTGAGCTCTGGCCTGGGGAGAGGTTAATGGTGCTCCCCATGCCTCCACTACTGTATGCGTCCTACTATAAACGACCTCACTGCAGTGATACTGTGACTTCTGAAGGGTTACTGCACTACTGTAAGGTCCTTCTCTCTAGGGGACTGCTGTAGCTTATCTACTGCACTGGTGTAGATGATAGGGTTTATCTCTCTATGGAACAGAAATATGCTACTGTATTCCATCAAATGAAAACACTAGTCTCCTCTCCCTATCCAGTCTGCAGCCTCTGCATGTGTTCTGGGCCTCTCACAAAAAGCCAGATGTAGCAGCTGAATTCCTATCCTATGTGTTGGCTGGCTGTGGATGAGGCCTTATGATCATTAGTGGACCTGGTATGGGAAACCCAGGGATCTCTGCTAACACTCTGCCGTTGTTCAACAAGAAAGAACACAGCTATTCACAGATTTTAATCGCTGCCATTTTATTCTTGTAACGGCTGTCCTCTTCATCTGAGGAGGAGTAGGAAGGATCGGACCAATATGCAGCGTTGTAAATGTCCATGTTCATATTTATTATAACTCAGAACACTAAGACCAAAATAGACCAACACAAAACAGTTATGTCTGGTGCAGACACAGAGACTGAAAACAACTACCCACAACTCAAGGGCGAAACCAGGCTGCCTAAGTATGGTTCTCAATCAGAGACAACGATTGACAGCTGCCTCTGATTGGGAACCATACCAGGCCAAACACAGAGAAATACAAACATAGAATGCCCACCCCAACTCACACCCTGACCAACCTAAAATAGAGACATAAAAAAAGGAACTAAGGTCAGGACGTGACAATTCTGTTTTAAATGGCAGCTGTCAAAATATCAGGCTGTTGTGAGGGGTGCAGAGCACGCTCCAAACCTCTGTCCATAAACGGTGGGCTGACCACGGTACATCCTCCTCCATCAGCCCGACCTTGCTGGAGGGCTATGGGAGACACAAGGAATCTACGTCAATGAGATGTTTGCACCCCTATACTCACACTGATACCCCTTCTCTGTAGTGTCTTTGTGATCAGCTGGCCTTCAACCCACCTCCAACAACCACCAGATGGAGGTGCTCATGTCAGAGATGGAAGAGAGAGAGGGAGTCGGAGTGAGAGAATAGGAGGGTCAGAAAGGGGAGATGGAGGGAGAGTGAAGGAAAGCGGGAGAGATAGAGAGAGAAGCTGTTCTCTCTTTGTGCCAGCACATGACATCACAGCACTCCCAGCTTCCATTAGAGCCTAATAAATGAAGGCCTAACGAGGCAGAGTGGGTGGGAAACGAGAGAGGGGGAACCCTGCCACCCCACGCCTCTGTCAACCTCATCAGGAACACTCGAAGGAGGGGGAAGGAGTATGGAAGGGGGGAGAGGGGCGATGCAAGGGTGGGGTGAGGTGAAAAACCTCTCGACCCATTAGAGAAATCAGGCTGGGACTCTAAAAACACCCGGGGAGCAGAGGGGCTGAGTCGCACTGGTGTAAACAGTGGGTGGGTGGCAGCCCCCGAGCGCTCTGACGGCCAGCGGCGGCCATGATGGATCTGTGGAGTTATCTCATTTTCCACTGTTTTAATTAGAGGCCAGGCTGAGCCCCGGCAGCTGGCTCCGCTGTGCCGACTCCTGCTGCCTGACAGAGAAAAATGTCCGCCGACTACGCTGCCAAGCTCAGGCTGAGGTTCGGCCCGTACAGAGGAAAAAACACAAGTTATGGGATGCAGAACCTGAGGTTTCCGGGCAGAGTGCACATGTTCTTTGTTTCTCTTTCTATTTCTTTCTTTTCTTTGATTTCTGTTGTTTTGTTCATCTCTTTCACAATGTGTTTTGCTTTTCAGAATCTTTTTTTAAATGAGAAAACCCTGTGTTCATAATTAAGCTAGTGAGGTAGCAATTACCTGTAGCTATACGGCTAAATAAAGCTACGCCACTTTGGAGACAATGACAGGATAATTAAAGGTATCAGGTGTCTGACCACACTATGTCCTCATGGTCATATGCATAAAGATACCCTATCATTAGATGGCACACGCAGGTGGTTAGATGGTGGAGCACAATGCCAACCCACTGGCATGTTTATAAAGCCATAGAGATGGGAGTAAAATGAGGTTCTGAGACAAGGGGTTAAATGCCTTACACAGTGTTACAGGTCAGAGAATGGGTACTCATTGGAAGGGTAGTGTAGAAACAGGCACCTCTCTCACCCATCAAATAACATTTATTTATACCAGAGAAATAAATACATCTCAAAAATGTTAACTTGATCCTGTGACTTGTTAACACAGGTATAAACAGATCATTAGTTTGGTACCCTTTAAACTTCGATACCAATGTTATTTGTGAAACTAATGACCACACTCATTAATTTACTTATTTTCTAATGTTTTCATGATTAATTTAGGTTGTTTTAATTAATTACAATAAAGGAAACCCTTATGAGGAAATTCCATTATCATAATCATTATTTATAATTTTGTAATATTCCTTATCACAGTAATAAATACAAAGCATTTCACCAGAGTTTTTGGAAAAAAGGATGACCTGAAAAACACACAAATAACTATGTTAAAAAAATTAGCAAATACATTTTCAGAAGTATCACATCAAGTCCATGCCTGGAGCCATTAAGCTTGATAAATACGTCTGCGTTACCCAAACAGAACTGAGGCAGCACTCCTTATTTATTTATTTTTTTTAAAATTAACTAGGCAAGTCAGTTAAGAACAAATTCTTATTTTCAATGACAGTCTAGGAACAGTGGGTTAACTGCTAATGATGATGAACTTAACTTGTCTGGGTAAAAAAAAGACTCGGAGGCAGCAAACCTGAACTTTGTTGTAAATTTGTGTAGTAAATTCAGCCCTTTGGATCAGGGGTAGAGAGGATAGTGGGTGTGGGAGGATACACATATTTAGAGAGCAGTTGGCTCTCCCCATAAAACCTGTTGACATCCGACTTCAGCTCTATTCATGATCTGTTATTCTCAGGTGATGGGATGAAATGTTCAACTAGACTGCTTCGGCCAGAAAATGGGAGAGCAAACAATTGTTTAAATGCTGCGTTTCTCACTCGCTGAAAAAGGCAGAGAATAGAAGGATGGGTGAGGAAGAGTGTAAAAGTTTTACAGAACACTGGAGAGACGGAGGAAAATAAATTCCTGCCATCGTTGTTTACATTGGACTCGCCAAATTATGGAGTGTGTGTGTGTGTTCCATTGTCTTCCACATGAGCTTCATGAGGGTCAACACTGACTTAGGCTTCTGGGTGATATCTGCAGTGCACCACAGTCAGAAAATCACTGAAAATGATGTTGTTCATCAAAGTATTGATTGCATCAAAATAATTTTGATCATTCTGAATTTGAACGTGGCAAATGTTTACTTTCTTTGGTAGGTAAAATACAGAGAAAAGGGAACATGCTTTTCAGGCATGGTTAGGGTAAATCTAGTTTACTTCACATTCACTTTAGAAATGAAATGGAATGCAGAACTACAATTTGACAGTAACCATAATGAAGATAGCTAAAACCAAACAAAAGATGTGAGCCATAATTGAGATTATTCTGTCAATGACTAGATCAGTACATCTGAATGGTCATTCATGCAGCACCAACAGCTGCTCTAGCCCGGCGACATATACATCCAAACAGCAGAGAGATCCATCATCTTTAACATGTGGGGACAGCTGGACACTTACTTTAGGCAGAGTGCTAATTCAAATCAAACATGTTTATCAAGGAAGAGACACAAGCACAAATTGCATACTAAAGAAGTCATGGGCTTCACTAAAACCGCTTGTTTAAAAACCATGATGCATACATGTGCACACACAAAACACACACACACACACACACCCTGGGGACAGGTGCTTTATGACCTTAGGGAGATTATTAATGTGTGTATCGACCTTCACCATGTAGTGAACTTCCTGCTCTCCCAGTCAGTCCAGGAACCTGCCTCAACACAACAATACAATAACTGGACTGTAACCTTTACACAAACCCAACCTTACACTTTACTCCCCCACCTTATCACTGGTCAACCATGCCCAAACACCAAGCACTCCCGCCCCCTCCCTACAGTACCTCCCTGTTACCTCCCTCTCTCCCTTCAGAATGAATGACTCTTATCTCTCTCCAAGGGAGACCTTGTACACTACATCTTTCCCCCTAAACCTTAACCAGTATAGAACTATGGCACTGCTGCACTAGCAGTAAAGCCATGTTGTGGAGTATCCCACATACATGTGAACTTGGGGATACCAAGGAAAATCACATTCCCAGGGCCTTTTAGACATGGGAAGAATTTGCACATTCTACTGTGTGACTCAATGCTACACAGACACACAACCTCACACCTGGACACACACACACGTTCAGTAAAGAACATCCAGTAAAGTGGAGCAGTAGTCTAAGAGAGTACATCTTGGTCTGCACCACTGAATTCCAAACAGCCCAGTGTTATGACAGAGGTTTACTGATGAATGCTCTTAAACTGGGGGGAGCACACACACACACAGCCCACTGATATCTTCCTCCTTAATGCTGCATGGGTGTCCAGATGGGTCTCATCCCTGCCAGAGGACTTCATCTTCACTGTTTATTTCTCTTTATCTGGCCTTTGTTAAGGACTGCCTACCTCTATTAATAGACTGGGATAGCTTCATGTGTTTAGAGAGAGAGATGTGTGTGTGTGTCTGCACGTGTATCTGCATGGGTGTGTGTGTGACCATTGGCCTGTCTCAGAGTTTGAACTTGCAGACCTGTGCAGGTGTGCCTCTCCTCAGCCCCGTCCTGCCTGGTCCAGACATCTGTTTGTACACATGAAGAGTTACTGTCAGCCACAGCAGGATGTTTAGTATCTGGAAGTGTGTGTATGTGCACATATTTTTGTGTGTTTGTAAGTATGTGTGTGTGGGTGTGTGTCTGTCTGGTCTGTGTGTTGAGGACCAGCGAACCAAGATAATGTTTTCATTAGGTGGATGTAAGGGAAATGACTCTCTCTTCATCTCCCTCCATTTTTTGTCCCCTTTGTGTTGTAGGAGTCATATGGTCAACTAGGAGGAGTAGTGTGAATTTGATGATGTCTCCTATATACACATTTCTACCTACATAATGGCTTAAGAGGGAAAAAACACATTTGAAACTTAGAAAATGGTGGAAAAATTTAATGGGGGACGTAATGAGGAGGAGTTGAGATTAATTTGATCATTGTCTTCCTCTTCACATTTACCGTTTGGCTCCTATGATGCCTGGTGGACGAATGCTGGGTGAGTAATATGAGAGAGAGCGAGAGAGCGAGAGCGAGAGCGAGAGCGAGAGCGAGAGCGAGAGCGAGAGAGAGAGAGTGAGAGTAAGCAGAGAGTGAGTAAGCAGAGAGTGAGTTAGCTCCCTGGGCGTCCTCACTCCATGTGCGATCATTTGGGTTGATTTGAATTAATGCTTTAATTGGGAAACACACACAGACCGTGAACATATGCGCCCCATAGCTCTGGAGCCGCAGCCAAGACAAACCCCCTTGCCGCGTCACACTGCCAGACCCCCCCCCCCCCCAACAAACACAGGCACTTAGAGAAAAAGTCCTGTGTGAGAGAGACAGGGGCGTAATGACAGTACAGACAGGCTGGCCTTCATGGATAGAATCAGGATCATCATGGTGGCACTGCCAACCCACAGGTAAAATCACACACACAACCGTTTCAATTCACACAGATGCCCACTCACATATACATACACATGCATGGGCATGACCACATGCACACACATTCGCACCCACCATAGTCTTACAGAGGACCCCAGCACCAGAGCAGCAAATCTGCACATCTGTTTTCATTGTGGTTTCTCAATGCCATTCTGACCCACGCATACAAAAGGAATCCAGCTCTGATTTAATTTACAGTTCCCTTAAATGACATTAGCTTGTTAAATGCATAACCCCTTAAATTTGGCAATTTCTATTAAATAATTTTACTGTTTTCATTCCTGGGAACATGCCCAGTGGAAAAAAAGACAGTCGGCAGGGAGGCTGGAGGGGTCAAAAGTCAAACAAACATTTTATTTCCAAGATGGCCGCCAATATGGTTAGAGCCATATGGGGCTGTATGTGGCAAAGCCTCCTTTTTTGGCATGGCTGGTCCCTGTAGCTTCACACACTGGGGCATATAAAAGTTTACAGCAAAGTTTACACATTCCCCATGGACCCGGCTGTAATTCTTTATGATACAGTCAAACTGCTGAGGAAGGATGTGCTGTCTGAGAGTCTGGCTACAGTCAGCTGTCTGTATCTACACTGAGTGCCCAAACATTAGGAACACCTTCTCTTTCCATGACAGACTGACTGGGTGAATCCAGGTAAACGCTATGATACCTTTTTGATGTCACCTGTTACATCCACTTCATTCAGCGTAGATGAAGAGGAGGAGACTGGTTGAAGAAGGAATTTTAAGCCTTGAGACAACTGAGACATGGATTGTGTATGTGTGCCATTCAGAGGGTGAATAGGCAAGACAAAAGATGTAAGTGCCTTTGGTAGTTTGGTAGTAGATGCAGGTGGTATGATAGTAGGAGTCAAACGCACCGGCTTGAGTGTGTCAAGAAATGCAATGTTGCTGGGTTTTTCACGCTCAACAGTTTCCTATGTGTATCAAGATGTGTATCCAGCCAACTTGACACAACTATAGGAAGCATTGGAGTTAACATGGCCAGCATCCCTATGGAATGCTTTTGACACCTTGTATTGAGGCTGTTCTGAGGGCAAAAGGGGGTGCAACTCAATATTAGATAGGTGTTCCTAATGTTTTTTACACTCAGTATATATTAGGAGAGAATGAGGATTTATCTCCAGGTGTTTCAGTGCACCACAAGAGGTTGGGCTCGGCCAGTGAATTCTGATAGTAATTCCTTTAATCCAATTGCATGAACAAATCAAACAAATCAAATGGAATTGCTTTCTTGAAAGGTAAAATCCAACCAAAAATGTTGGTTATGTAAAGTTCCTTCAGAAATAATTCACACCCCTTGTGTTAAAGCCAGAATATTAAATGTATTAAATTGAGATTGAGTGTCATTGGCCTACACACAATACCTCATAACCTGTTGAGTGTAGGGGGCAGTATTCTGATGTTTGGATGAAAAACTTACCCAAATGAAACTGCCTATTTCTCAGGCCCAGAATATGCATATATTCAAGATTAGGATAGAAAACACTCTAAAGTTTCCAAAAGAGAATAAACTCTCTGTTCCATAGCTTGCCTTCTCTCCATTTAAAGGGATATCAACCAGATTCCTTTTCCTATGGCTTCCCCATGGTGTGAACAGTCTTTAGGCATAGTTTCAGGCTTTTATTTTGAAAAATGAGCGAGAAAGATCACATCGCGTCTGTGGATGGCTGGGTGCCAGCAGTGTTTTGCATGCGCAACAACTTGGAGCAGACATTTTCTCTCTCTATCCTATTGAAGAAGCTACAGTCCCTGTTGAAATATTATCGATTATATATTGTAAAAACAACCTGAGGGTTGATTATAAAAAATGTTTGACATGTTTCTACAAACTTTATGGATACTATTTGTATTTTTCGTCTGCCCGGTCTTGACCGCTCGAGTCTGTGTATTTCTGAACATAACTCGCCAACCAAATAGAGGTATTTTGGATATAAAATAATCTTTATGGAACAAAAGGAACATTTATTGTGTAACTGTGAGTCTCGTGAGTGCAAACATCCAAAGATCATCAAAGGTAAGCGATTCATTTTATTGCTTTTCTGACATTCGTGACAAATCTACTTGGCTGCTAGCTGTTTGTAATATTTTGTCTACTGAGAGAGATGTCCTTACATAAACGCTTGGTTTGCTTTCGCCGAAAAGCTTTATTGAAATCTGACACGCCAGGTGGATTAACAACAAGCTAATCTGTGCTATATTGCTCTTGTGATTTAATGAAAATGAAATATTTTTTGTAATTTAATTTGAATTTGTCGCTCTGCAATTCAGCGGATGTTGACGAAAATGATCCCCCCCCCCATCTGTAACGTCCCTCAGTCGAGCAGTGACTTTCAAACACAGATTCAACCAGAAAGACCAGGGAGGTTATCCTATGCATCACATAGAAGGGCACCTATTGGTAGATAGGTAAAAAAAAAACTCCTCCTCTGTGGTCTTCTAGTGGTCTATGATGGCATATACATGTACAAATACAACATGTGAAGCCACAAGGGAATGACTCTGACACACACCCTTCTATAATCCTATGTTGCCCACACAGACAGACAGACATACACACACACACACACACACACACACACCACACTCTTCATCGTTGTCCCTGGTCGCTGGAGCCCCATGGTGCCCATAAAGAGAGGGGCAGTAAAAAGTTAAACGGTTAGATGGGAAGTTGGGGGCCTGTCTCTCTAAGTGCATCTAAAGCGTTACCTCTGTGGCCACTCATGACCAGGCTGGCCTTTCTCTCTTTTACTACAGGCTGCTTTACTAACTCTGTTTGACAGCCAAGCAGTAAGACCACCTGATGCTTTTGTTTCTCAGACTTTTTCTCACCACCCATGGGTTTGTAAAATGGTTGAAAAGGTTTGGGGGACTGAGCCTGTTATGTTCTGAACAGAGGGACAGGGTTTTGTTTAAAGCAGGTGACTCTGTACCGACACACACACACGTTCACTCACACTCAGAGACAATCGTGAGAACGCTGTGTAATGTGATGACAAATAAGGGTGTGTTTCCTCTGCTACGCTGTCCACCTATATGAGTCAGAGACCCTAGAGGACTGTGTCCATGTGTGCCCCTTATCACCTTTATCATACCTGTGAATAACAGAGTTCACACATACTGTACACACACTCCCCTCTCTCTCTCTCTCTCTCTCTCCATGCAAACACACACACATCTGATAAAACCTCATACAGTGTGAAAGCCTGTTAACACGCACGAGGCAAACAGGAGACAGAGAGAAGAGAGTCAGGTGTCAAGGCCTGAACCTCAGAGCAGCAGGCCAAGAAATCAGACCTTGTGGACGGTGATTAATACAGCAGAAAGTCTGGGCTTTGGAAGTGACCACAGCATCCAGACTGTATTACAGCTAGCCTTGGACAGGCACACACAGAGGGAACGGCTTCTCTCACCCAGTCTGACTGCCAAGTCAGCTCTCCCCTCTGCTCCCTGTACGGTTTCACTCCACAGCCCTGTACGGTTTCACTCCACAGCCCTGTACGGTTTCACTCCACAGCCCTGTACCGTTTCACTCCACAGCCCTGTACCGTTTCACTCCACAGCCCTGTACCGTTTCACTCCACAGCCCTGTACCGTTTCACTCCACAGCCCTGTACGGTTTCACTCCACAGCCCTGTACGGTTTCACTCCACAGCCCTGTACGGTTTCACTCCACAGCCCTGTACGGTTTCACTCCACAGTCCTGTACGGTTTCACTCCACAGTCCTGTACGGTTTCACTCCACAGTCTTGTACGGTTTCACTCCACAGCCCTGTACGGTTTCACTCCACAGCCCTGTACGGTTTCACTCCACAGCCCTGTACGGTTTCACTCCACAGCCCTGTACGGTTTCACTCCACAGCCCTGTACGGTTTCACTCCACAGCCCTGTACGGTTTCACTCCACAGCACTGTACGGTTTCACTCCACAGCCATGTACGGTTTCACTCCACAGCGTTTGATCATCTGAACCTGTCACACACTCACATCACTGCATCTAATCAACAGCGAATGGAATAATATGCATGTACACATACGCATTCCCGTACGCACGAAGACACAGATTCTTGCATGCACACACACATACCTCAGTCAGCTGGGCTGTCCCACACACACACACACACACACACACACACACACACACACACACATAGATACTCTCCTAACTTAACCCTAACCGGAGTTCATGTAGTAGTTCTGTTATATCAGACATGAATGGAAACCAACAGCACAACAAACACATCAAAGGAAAGGAGGAATCGAAAAGAGGCAGCAACGGTTTGAGAGCCAGTAAGGAGTTCATGGAGCAAAGACCTTGAGATGTTTATTCTTCACGATGAAACACTCTACGGACTCTGGATCTGTTGTAGGAGATCAGGGTCCCCTATCAAAACAGTTTGAGGGTGTTC
The DNA here is from genome assembly GCF_002021735.2 of Oncorhynchus kisutch. Classification (NCBI taxonomy): domain Eukaryota; kingdom Metazoa; phylum Chordata; class Actinopteri; order Salmoniformes; family Salmonidae; genus Oncorhynchus; species Oncorhynchus kisutch. The sequence goes on along the minus strand of NC_034181.2, from coordinate 68,660,874 downwards.
AATACGGGGAGGGAGGGAGGGAGTCTCTGACAACCTCATGACAGTTTAATGGCTGCCCTTCTCTCCTACAGTGTCACCACTTCTCTCCACACAACTACAGTAAGCCATGTCTACTACCCTTAGTTCCCTCTGCGGGGAACGTAGGTGAGCCCACCCCGAACCTCACTGTACCACTTTCTGGGGCTGGGCTTTGAGGTTTGGGACCAATTCCACTTCAGAAGTGTACAAATATAGCATACCATTCCATGCCTTGTTAGAGGGAATGTTTACAACACCTCTGAAACCAGACAGATTTGGAATAATCACAATATGGGGAAATGACCACCTCTTTCTAAGCTCCCGTCCTCAGCAGCAACACATCCAATAACTGAAATAATTTACTCTAGATTTGTTTAGTTTTCCTGGCTGGGCTTGGGGCCAAGGGCATGCCTGCTGTTCCAGTGGAGCGGCTAGCACTGTCTGATTAGGGCCATCATTAACTTAATGATGCGGCCTGTTCGCTCTGAGTTCCGCCGTAATGGATTGACTTGGAGGATGAGGGGAAATATACAGTTAGAGAGGAGAGTCGGTGTTGAAATTTCACCGTCTGTCTGTCCATCTGTACGTCTCTCTCTGTCTGTCCGCCTCTCTGTCTCTCTGCCTGTGTATCTGTCCTCTGCAGTCAGCAGCAGTGTCCCCCTCATCCACCAGAGAGAGGAGACAGAGAGGAGGCCCCTAAGTGTAAACAGTCTAGTGGGCCAAATTACGGGTGTCAAAAAGTTGCAGACGGAGGCGGTTAGTCTGTGCCCATTTCCTCTCCTAAAAATATGCTAACCCGACGTCTTGAGTGCCCGCAGTGGTGTCAATGGCAGCTTGATTAATGATCAACACGTTAAGTACAGGAACAAATCCACCCTCACCTTATATAACTTAAGTCAACACATAGGCATTGGTAGATCACAAAAGTCCACATATTAACAGAAAAAAGAAGGCAATCCCTTTACATACCATCAGGATTTTAAATAAAAATAACTAAATGCACAGTCAACCAGTCAAACCTCTTCTAGCGATATGAAAAACGTTTGAGGATATTGATCATGTGTTACCATGAGTCTGACTGCACTGAGTTTGTTACTGTATATTCCAATTTAACGTCTGTATTTACGTACTGTATGTGTAGGTCCTTTGAGAGGTTTATAGTAGAGCTAATAGGATAACTAAGGCAGGACGAGGAGCCACGAACTTAGAAACAGGTGTTTATCTTGTCAAAGCTGTTGTGAATAGTCGACCTTTAACCCCTGTTTCTGAGCCAAATGAGAAATATAAAGGAGAAGTAGGAGTAATAACAGTCAGTCTGCAGGGGTAAACACACAGGCCTTACAGTATATGAACGGCAATTATACACACAGGAAAGGTCAGGAGGAAGATGAGTCATTTCACAGGCATTTCCCAGAATGCTTCACTTCCCCTCTCCCGTGCCCTTCGACAGCCCTCATTGGAGAGTGGGAGAGAGGGAGAGTGGGAGATGAAGAAAGAGAGAGAGTGGCAAAGTGAGAGAGCGAAAGGGAGAGCAAGAAGAAGTGGGATAGAGGCAGAGAAACTGTAAGCTGGGGTCCCTGGTGGTCTGTGGAGAGGAAAGGGGGGGGGGGGTATGGTGGCTAGGAGCCCCTCTGTGTGGGGTCTGTCTGGCGTGCGTGCAGCCCTGGGGTCTGGTTATTGATTTTCAGGCATGAAACAAGAATATTGTCCAATGTTTACTCTGCTTGCCAAACCTCTCCCCACCCAGCCTCCTCCCTTTACACACCAGCCTCAGACACTTCAATCATACAAAAACATCTAACATAAATCCACACTCTATCCCTCATGCCACATAACCTCCTACATACACTCACACAAACACGCACACACACACAAACGCACACATGCACGCATGTACGCACACTCACATTGCCACAGGTAGCCTCTCACGTTAGTCAAGGAGAGGATTCATTTGGAGAGCAGGGAGGAATCCTGAAGCGTCAGGCTAATCAGGGCTGGTGTTCAGTAAGCAAGTGAATACAGATGTGAGAACTTATTAGACACTTTGATTTGAATTACATAATGTACTACCAGACACACACTAAAAATAACACCATTGAGCCTCACCTTGAGCATAATTCCATATATACATATCTATGTATATAAGTGTTACGGATACAAGTATCCTGTGTGTGTATCCTGTGTGTGTGTTTCTTTTCTCTCCTTCTCCCCTCACAGGTGAAAATCATCACTCCCCAATCAGTCACCAATCATCAATCAGAAGACACACCTCCTCCTGTTTCCTACCCAATCACCG
>NC_034181.2:66296060-66376060 GCF_002021735.2 Oncorhynchus kisutch | reverse complement strand
AGAAATAAAGCCAAGTGGCATTAATAACATGTTAAGAGGAATTACATTTGTCTGTGAAATGTTTGAGGGATTTGCTGCCAGGGGGGTTGGGAATTAAAATGGCCCCCGGGGCCACGGCTCCGTGGATGTGGCAGGACGAGAGAAATATTTCAAATAAGAATAATATCATCATGAAACAATTTGCAACCTTATAGGAAAACAACTCACACAAATACACAGGCACACGCACACACACACACACACACACACACACACACACACACACACACACACACACACACACACACACACACACACACACACACACACACACACACACACACACACACACACACACACACACACACACACACACACACACAGTCTCCCTGGCCTTGAGATGACACAATACAAACGCCCTGTCCCTCACGCCCAGCAGCTGATGTCTGATATTTCATCCTTGTCATTTTATTAAAGATATAAACAGATTTGCATCTCCAACAAATAGATACAGGCCAATTTCCCTGACACCCACTGATCTAATGGTGCAGATTTGGCAGAAGGAGCAGGGGAGGGAAAGGGAGGAGGGCATCCGATGAGATTGTGATGGCATATTATATTTCCACATGTGAATTAAATAAATGTAAAGAATGCATTATTTCATATTGTCAGTGTTAAATGGTCCAGTGTTAGATTTGGGCGAATATGACTCCTGTCAGATGAATGAGAAGATGACAATAGAACCGCTGCCATGATGAAAAAAAAAAGCTCATGACATTACCATTGTGAGTCCTGTGACTATTAGCAGCGGTAGCAGGGGTAGCAGGGGTAGCAGCGGTAGCAGGGGTAGCAGGGGTAGCAGCGGTAGCAGCGGTAGCAGGGGTAGCAGGGGTAGCAGCGGTAGCAGCGGTAGCAGCGGTAGCAGGGGTAGCAGGGGTAGCAGCGTAGCAGGGGTAGCAGCGGTAGCAGCGGTAGCAGGGGTAGCAGTGGTAGCAGGGGTAGCAGCGGTAGCAGCGGTAGCAGGGGTAGCAGCGGTAGCAGGGGTAGCAGGGGTAGCAGCGGTAGCAGGGGTAGCAGCGGTAGCAGGGGTAGCAGCGGTAGCAGCAGTAGCAGGGGTAGCAGCGGTAGCAGCGGTAGCAGGGGTAGCAGCGGTAGCAGGGGTAGCAGCGGTAGCAGGGGTAGGCAGGGGTAGCGGCGGTAGCGGCGGTAGCAGGGGTAGCAGGGGTAGCAGCGGTAGCAGGGGTAGCAGCGGTAGCAGGGGAAACAGCGGTAGCAGGGGTAGCAGGGGTAGCAGGGGTAGCAGCGGTAGCAGGGGTAGCAGTGGTAGCAGCAGTAGCAGGGGTAGCAGGGGTAGCAGCGGGTAGCAGGGGTAGCAGAGGTAGCAGCGGTAGCAGCGGTAGCAGGGGTAGCAGTGGTAGCAGGGGTAGCAGGGGTAGCAGCGGTAGCAGGGGTAGCAGCGGTAGCAGGGGTAGCAGGGGTAGCAGCGGTAGCAGTGGTAGCAGCGGTAGCAGGGGTAGCAGGGGTAGCAGCGGTAGCAGGGGTAGCAGGGGTAGCAGCGGTAGCAGGGGTAGCAGGGGTAGCAGCGGTAGCAGTGGTAGCAGCACTGCGGCTGTTCGTCACAATGTGATCTCGCCATATTAGTATTAATAATAATGAGAATATGCTGCTATAATACATCTGTATGTTCAGCCTCACATTAACTGCTTTTGTGTGGGAATGAAAGGAGGACTTCTAATGACATCCCTTCTTTTATTTCTCTCTCTTTCATCTTATTCCTCCCCCCATACCACTTTATCTGTCTCCTCTTCATGTCATTGTTTTATCAGCCTTTTCTTCATTTCATTTCTCTTTCTTTTTTCTGTGCAGCTCCTTTGTCTCTTGTTCTCTGGATCCTCAAAGTCAATCGATTACTTCCATGGTGGCTGAGGTTCCTGGCTGCATTTATCTGACGTTCTGGGTATCTATCCCTGGTTCCCTGACCTGGGCCAACTCCCCCGCCCCGCCTCACCCCTCGTCTCCTTCCCAACTCTGTTGGAAGCATCAATATCCGTGTCACCAGTCTGACACTGTTCATCCTGCATCGATAAACATTTGGGGAAGGCAGATTTTGTCTGGGCTGAATAATTTATAGTGCGTGATTAGAAACCCAATCCTGAGTAGAGGATTTGGTTGCTTGTATGTTTGTCTTGGATCTTTACAAAATAACATGACCCAGTCTGATGTGAGTTGGGGGGGGGGACCATATCTCTCTTTGTGTGTGTGTGTGTGTGTGTGTGTGTGTGTGTGTGTGTGTGTGTGTGTGTGTGTGTGTGTGTGTGTGTGTGTGTGTGTGTGTGTGTGTGTGTGTGTGTGTGTGTGTGTGTGTGTGTGTGTGTGTGTGTGTGTGTGTGTGTGTGTGTGTGTGTGTGTGTGTGTACGTTTATGTACACGTGTGTGATACACTGATCCCGGTCCCGTTCAGGTAAGCTCCGGTCTGAAGTGGTTGTGATGTGGATGGAGAAGCAGACTGAACACTGAACAGTCTGGCCTAGCTGTCCTTTATAAAGTCCTGTCATACTCAGTGCTGCAGCCTCTCCCAGCCTGTTTTAACACAGAGCCACTGAGCCCCAGACACACAGATTGGGTTTGACTGGCACTGTCAGCACGCAGTAACACACTCTCTCATGGCAGCTCTCCCTTTCATGTGCTCAGATTCAAACGCACATGATTTGAATATTTTATCGCTCACACAAAGATTTTTTAAACATGAAGTCGCAAAGACAGTGGAAGTGGGAAATAACATAACCATGTACAAAACGCTGTAAGGACTACATAGAGCCGAGTCAGGCCCTGGAGGGCTACTCGCCACTCACCACTTCCATCTGAATAGGAACTAACTATCTGAATAGACTGGAGTGGATTTATGGGCTGGATGAGGTGTTTGAATCAAGTGTCTGATTCAGCCCTGAGCCCACTATTCATAATGACACATCTGAGAGTAGGCTTGTAGTCTGTCACCTGTCACAAACAGAGCAGTTCTAATGGTACACTTCCATTGTTGTGCTTTCCAGCACACATTCCCACTACAGTCAGATACTCAAAGTGTCACTTTTTATGGCTATGGTGAATGTAGAATAAAGCTGTTGAATGTATATACATTAGTCTAAAGCACCACAGGGTGATTTGTTCTGTATCAAGTGGTAATGCTGCCAACTATCACACAGACACAACTTAGAGGGAAATCACTGATGGCCATTCAGTTGAGACTTCGCCAACCAGCCCCTTCCCTTTGTAAAAATGTGATACAACTTTTTACTCTGGTAAACTTCTGCATTCATGTCAGTTAAGCCTATAATGTTTTCCTGTTTTCTCTGAACCAGGCCTCTCCTCATTACTTACTGTCCATAAGAATGAAGAGTGCAATTAACAGTCTTCAGAGCTAAGATAAATAATCCTCACCCCTAGCTGAACTATTTAACTATAATATTTTTGTTGGAGGTCCAAATTAGGATTTCAACGCTTGTTGTTCACGAGTGACTCTGTTACTATCTCTGCTTAGATACAGTCTTTCAGACTAAACAACACATCTCCCTGTTAAATGAATAAAGCTGTTACTAGAGACTAGCAACCTGTGTTACAATATGTGTATTTCACTGTTTTTATCCAGCCTCTCTTTTGTACGGATGAATAATAATCAAATTTCCACTACACAAAGACCATTTTTTCGTGAAAGTTTTTTTTTAGAGGCTGTTCACAAGGCAAAACACCAGACAAAAGGCAAGAGACAATGTTAGTGTTTTATTGTCCTTCACTGTACTGTCTCGTCCCCAGCCTCAGACCCTTTGTGCTTCACAAGGCCAGTGTCGACATCATCAACTTCTCATCATGGCTAGAAGTGTGTTTGGAGGAGGGGGGTGTTACTGTTCATTAGCACAGCCAGAATGCCTGAAGGCATGAGTCGAGGAGGAGTAGGTTGAGGGTTATACAGTAGTGGGGTGCGGGGAGGCGGTTTGTATGGAAATTGACCAGCGTGCTGTAACCGTTCGTCTGGTCTGGTGTAGGGCCTTTGAAGTGAGCTGTTGAACACTGCAGCTGTCTTTGTTCTTGGTAATTGCCTAAATGATCTCCACGGAGCGCCGGCCTGTGCTACAACTTAACTAATCCAACACCATCCCACTGATTTGACAGAAATCCCCTCTCCATGCCCATCCACCCCCCTCCAACCCCCAAAACACGCACATCCACACACAACACCCCATTCACCATTCTGTTTCGTCGTCCTCTTTATTAGTCTTGCACAGCAGGGGGTGTGATTGTTGGGTGTACTTCTGTGTTCCTGTGTTGTTGGGATGAGGGGCTCTCTGTGTGCTCTCTGAGCTTAGCCACACGCTTAACCCCTCCTCCTTGACGTGCTCCCCAATCGTTCTCCCCCCATTGATATGGAAATGAGACGCAGCTCCATTTGTAAATCAGGGAGGAATAATTAGTGGGGAGCACTTAGCAACAACAACAATAATACACGCCTGTGATCCAGGCTGAGTTGCCCTCTCTTTATCGCTTAACCTGCCGCTGGCAATCGGACAAGCTCACCCCTGCGCCTGAGACACTCGTGGGTGGGGGGTATCGACAACAAGTACAGTGTTTGGCCTGCTGGAGCATCACCAAGGTTCATGAAGCCAGTGGAGCATGGAGGGTGAGCAGAGCCCAGGGCCCTGAGCACAGAGCAGCACAGAGCAGAACAGAGCAGAACAGAGCAGCACAGAGCAGAACAGAGCAGCAAAGAGCAGAACAGATCAGCACAGAGCAGAACAGAGCAGCACAGAGCAGAACAGATCAGCACAGAGCAGAACAGAGCAGAACGGAACAGAGCAGCACAGAGCAGCGCAGAGGAGCACAAAGCAGAACAGAGCAGCACAGAGCAGCACAGAGCTGCACAGAGCAGCACAGAGCGGAACAGAGCAGCACAGAGCGGAACAGAGCAGAACAAAGCAGAACTGAGCAGCACAGAGCAGCACAGAGCGGAACAGAGCAGAACAAAGCAGAACTGAGCAGCACAAAGCCTCACAGAGGAGAACAGAGCGGAACAGAGCAGAACAGAGCAGAACAAAGCAGAACTGAGCAGCACAGAGCAGCACAGAGCGGAACAGAGCAGAACAGAGCAGCACAGAGCAGCACAGAGCAGAATAAAGCAGAACAGAGCAGCACAGATCAGAACAGATCAAAACAGAGCAGCACAGAGCAGCACAGGGCAGAAAGGAGCAACACGGAACAGAACAGGGCAGAACGGGGCTGAACAGAGCTGCACAGAGCAGAACAGGGCAGCACAGAGCAGCACAGAGCAGAACAGGGCAGCACAGAGCAGCACAGAGCAGAACAGGGCAGCACAGGGCAGAGAGACACTCGTGGGTGGGGGGGTATCGACAACAAGTACAGTGTTTGGCCTGCTGGAGCATCACCAAGGTTCATGAAGCCAGTGGAGCATGGAGGGTGAGCAGAGCCCAGGGCCCTGAGCACAGAGCAGCACAGAGCATAACAGAGCAGAACAGAGCAGCACAGAGCAGCACAGAGCAGAACAGAGCAGCACAGAGCAGCACAGAGCAGAATAGAGCAGAACAGAGCAGCACAGAGCAGCACAGAGCAGAACAGAGCAGCACAGAGCAGAACAGAGCAGAACAGAGCAGCACAGAGCAGAACCGAGCAGCACAGAGCAGAACAGAGCAGCACAGATCAAAACAGAGCAGAACAGAGCAGCACAGAGCAGCACAGGGCAGAACAGGGCAGAACGGAATGGAACAGAACAGAGCAGCACAGAGCAGCACAGAGCAGAACGGGGCAGCACAGAGCAGAACAGAGCAGAACAGATTGTCTGGGTTGTTGACCTCAGTGGTGTACTAGGGAGGATAGGGCAGAGGGCACACTACAGAGGTCAGTAGATATCCTGAGACCTGAGCTGTACAGGTCCTGAAGGAAGAAAGAACACCTTCAGCCATGTCTATGGAAAGGCTTAACTGGAGATACAGTATTTCACGTCTTCAGGGTGAAAGGTAGAACAAGTAGAAAGAGAAATGTGTGTGTAGGTGTTTGGATAAAGAATAGTGTTTGCCGAGTCTTTCAATAGGAGTATGCATGTGGTATTTACCTGTTTGAGAGAGGTTAGAAGACAGTGAGAGCCGGAGAGATCTAGATCGAAAGAGCAGTGACGGGGGATAGGGGTATGGAGTAAAACAAGCCTCCATTTCAGGAATATGATTCAATATCATCTGAGTGGGAAACCTATCCGGAGGATCATTAGGGCCAATCTACATACAGTGCTGTTGTATAGCGCAGCATTGCTTCAAAGTGCCGGGTGTCATGTGAGTGCAGCTGTGGCAAGCAGGCGTAATGAAGAGGCCCCCTCCCACTGTCCCGGGACAGGACCAGACAGGGCCACTGGCAGGGTATCAGGTACACTAAGGTCCCATATAAAAGCCGCCCCTATGAATTATAAATCATAGGCCACTGGAGCCACAGCCTGTGGGATACAGAGGGGGCGAGAGGGGCCATGTTCCCGGAACAAAGGCCAGGGATGGGAGGGAGGGTGCTTGAGGGGGGATTGGATGTGAGGAGAGGGAGGGTGGTGTCATACGGTATAACTATAATGAAGGACAGAGGACTGAGTTGTTTTTCTGTTGTGGTTGTCATTGGTGGTGGTATCAGTAAGACAGGGGGCCTGTTATTCCCTTCATGTGTGTGTGTGTGTGTGTGTGTGTGTGTGTGTCAGTGTGAGTAGGATGGTACTGACCCAGCTAGGATTCTCTGGTCCCTCCCATTGGTTGCTGGGTTGCAGACCTGGTCCAGTTGGAGGCCATTGAGTGGAAATATCGTTTTTTTGGCGAGGCTTGCTGATGAAAGGTTGATTGATATGGTGTCAGGTGCTCTGTGATGGATTAAATTGTGTGTGCAGACGGCTGTGGCCCCGGCCAGTCATGGCTGTTGCTGCCTCTTCCGCCAGCCACCGCCGAGGCAGCTTTAAGAAAATGTGATTTTGGCTGCTCAGAAACACACGGCAGCCCCTTTCTCTCCGCTGCCTGACTTCTATTTAGTTTGAGAGTGCACAAGTGATTCTTTATTGGATGAAATCTGCGCCGGATTGGATAAAGTGTTGGAGCGCTGAGCCATCTATCACTATCACCGCCCAGCTCCAGTAAAAGAATGAAAGCAAAGAACAGTAGAAAAGAAGAGGTAGAGGAAAAACAGACAGGCAGAGGATGTTGGAGATTTGAAAATGAACTGTGGCAAAGTAGAAAAAAAGATCTATCCTCCAACAGCTAAGCCCGTTACCTCGGCTAACAGAAGCCAACCCTTTCTCCAATAGAATCTAGAACCTGACTCACTACTGTTCTGTCTGTGACTCTCCTGCCTCTCTCCTGCCTCTCTCTGCCCTGAAAGATCCTCTGACCCTCCCTAAAGGGCAGCGTTTGTCTAAAGTCCTGACCAGAGGATTCAGGGGGGGGGGTACACTAACCCTGACACCCCAGCACCTCTAAAGGCTGATCCTAGCGCCTGCAGCCATCTCCCCCACTGCCCTGAACAGATCAACATCACCCCAGGTCTGACAGACAGAGCTGACCACCACATGGCCAGCCCTGCTGCCCACCCTCCCTTACTCCCATCTTCCACTCTCTTCCAGCCAAACAAATGAATTAGCCCAACCTGCTTGTTCGCTCAAATCTGACCATCTTCACATCCATCCATTTTTAAACACCACCCTTCTTTCCCTCCTTCTCCCCATTAGTGGCATGCTCTACAGAGCAAATGGACATGGANGACATGGATTTATTTAGCTCAGGGCAATGCCTCTGTTCTGAGCACATCCAAACGAGAGAGAGAGAGAGAGAGAGAGACAGAGAGAGAGAGACAGAGACAGAGACAGAGAGAGAGAGAGAGAGAGACAGAGACAGAGACAGAGAGAGAGAGAGAGAGAGAGAGAGAGAGAGAGAGAGAGAGAGAGAGAGAGAGAGAGACAGAGACAGAGAGAGAGAGAGAGAGAGAGAGAGACAGAGACAGAGAGAGAGAGAGAGAGAGAGAGAGAGAGAGAGAGAGAGAGAGAGAGAGACAGAGACAGAGACAGAGACAGAGACAGAGAGAGAGAGAGAGAGAGAGAGAGAGACAGAGACAGAGACAGAGAGAGAGAGAGAGAGAGAGAGAGAGAGAGAGAGAGAGAGAGAGAGAGAGAGAGAGAGAGAGAGAGACAGAGACAGAGACAGAGACAGAGACAGAGAGAGAGAGAGAGAGAGAGAGAGAGAGAGAGAGAGAGAGAGAGAGAGAGAGAGAGAGAGTTAGAAAGGAAAGTAGGTGGAGAAGAGTACGGGGAATTATTTAAAAGCGTAAACTCCTATGTATTTCATTTAGTCATCCATAATTCATTCTGAAATGAGCTTCAGATGATGTAAATCTGTTCGGAAGAGGCTGCCTCTTTTCCAGGCCTTTACCCCTAAAATGTGTCTGTGGCCTGAGTGTCCTGAGGCGTTGTGGTGGATGTGGTGTGGGCCCGCCAGGCTTCCCCCTTAATAAATCATAACTGAGACGTAGGAGCACTTATCTATCGTCCTGGACGGTCAGAGACCTTTAATGAGCGCTGGGATGGGGAGCAGGATTCAGTCAGCACGCCCACCCCCAGAAATATTTGATTAGGAACCATTTAAACACGCTACATCCACTCAGGATGTATGACCACATCTCAGAGACCCTGAATTATATCTGCCATAGATAGGAGGATCTAACTAACTCAGTCCCTTGGTTTAGCCTTGGCCCAGGCCCATAGTGAGAGCTTTCAATGGGGCCCCTCTGAGTCTGTGGGTAGGGGTCCCAGCTTGGCTCTTAGTCCAGTATTGTTCCTAAGGGGCCTGAATGATGACCTCTGTACAGATAGTGTGTTTATGATGGTCTTTCAGTGGAGAGGACATATTCAGCAATCACAGTCGGGTCACTTGTTTCTCTGTGTCTCCAACATGGGACTGCATTGTTTCTTTGGCCAGAGCTCTCTTTGTTCCTAATACAGCACTAGTCAATGAGATGATACTAAATTAGCTCCTCCACGACATGACCGATGCACCCCATTTCTGCAATTAGAATAGCATTAAAGGTGTTTGACCTTCATGATAGGATGACACAAAGAAACATCCACACTTGTCATCATGCTGATTGTAACTTTTTTATTAGCTGACTCAATGTATTACTTTGTGTCGATATCTACACTTGTTCAAATGTAGATTTTCTTTCCTTGACGTATTTAATGCAGTTTAAAGCAGTGGATGAAGCATTGAGAGGTTGGTGTGAAGAGAGAGAGGTTAAGAGAGGTTATCCTATCTCAGGTTAAGTCCAGTCTCTTTGATACAGCCAGACTGTCATTAGAGTGTTGCTAGGGCCCTCAGCCATAAATCCACTATTCTAAAACACCTGACCCAGTATAATGGCAAGGACATTGTTAATGCATCATTTTTGTAATAAGTTGGAGAATTGCTTCGACCTCTCAACAAAGGGAGAGTGAGCGAAGGGAGCACTGACAGTAATAATAAAAGGTAAGGAAGTCTTTCTCTTTCATTCCTTTTAAGTTTCCAACATCCAAGACTGAAGCAAACTATCAAGAAAAATAATAATTATGCGCTTGTTTCATCTGACTCTTTCTTCCCCAATACAGAAACACTGGGCTGATTAAAGATGACTCAAATCTAAAACCGACGAGCTACCACTTCTCCTTCCTCCTCACTTCAACTTTTATTTTTTATGGAAATCTGCCCCGAGCTTGTTTACTCAGGAACAGAGGGATATAAATGTTTTCAAATTTAACCGAAAAAGAAAAATAAAGGGAAGAAAAGGGAATGGAAGGAGGAAAAGGACAGGTAATCGGGAAAAGATTTCAGTCTTACTAATTCATAAAGCAGTCCCTCAACCCCTTCTTTGTCTCTGCTGACTGGTGTTTGATGAAGATGCAGCCTTTATTTTGGCAGGGCGCTAGGTAAATGCTGGAGTCGTGGAGCCGTGTAGATTTCTCTGTGATAAAGCCAGTCGGTGTGTCGGTGAGAGACTAACCAGGGGGACGGTGAAACAGTATTACCCAGGCAGAGCAGAGCAGAGTGGGGAGGAGTGGAGTGGAGCAGGGCTTGGGCAGAAACAAGGTTAGAATGGCAAGAGAAGCCCCAGGGAAACAAGGCAGGGAATCAACCCAGATCTTACACTGACTGTACACCTTGGGTCTCAGGGACGGGGAGAGCCCTGAATATTTTCTATGCTCTGTGTGTGTGACAGACGTTTTTTTAATGTGTGTGATATTTCTGTTCAGTCTAAGTGTTTACCAGCCATGGTTACAAATGAAACAGGACTCACTGTGTTGCAGTGGAGAGATATTTTCCCCCATCAGCTCAGATGCAGCATGTTTGTTCTTAACAAAAAAAACACACAAGTGATTACAGTAATTGGCAGAAATATTATTATCATTATTCTGGTGATCTCTGTAGTTTTCCCTCTGGTGGCATCTCTCATTTTCCAATCAAAGGTGTCTGTCAGCACAGGAGAGGTCCTGCATATTTGAATGCCTCCCGCTAAATGTCAAAGTGAACTGAATATTTTCTCTGAAATCATATCAAAATTAATGGTAGCCTGTAAAATGGAGAATGTGGGAGTGAGTGAGTGAGCGAGTGGGAGAGAGGGAGAGGAGAGAGGGATGAAGAGAAAGGAAATGAGATGGAAGGGGCTTGAGCTGCTCTGAGGTATGGCCCTGTGATCTCCTTTTAAATCGCGGCCCAGCATGCTCAGCGGCGCAACCACTCAGACCTGCAGCCCCTCAGGGTTCGGGCTTTCTTTCTCCTCTCTCAGCCTCCTCCTCTCCTCTTCTCTCTGCTGACCGCCGGCTCGTCTCTTCTCCTTTCCACCCCAGCGATCACACCCTCCCGACCAGGACATGGTTGTTGACACTGTGTTTGAGGAAGCGTTCTGTGATAATGCCCCAGTATTGATCAGCTATCCGCGGCGTGTGCTGCTGGGAAAGAGATCTGTATTCAATCCAGGCTGATTGCTGATGCCAACGGAATAGCGAGGAGTTAGAGGAGCCCCTCTATAGGTCGTCTGCCGCTGTTTGTTTTAGGGGAGATCCAGGGTTCACCAAAGGTGAGGGGCCCTCCCTCCCATCTGTAGCCCTGGGACAGGGAGTCAAGTTCAGCCACGGGGTCCGGGGTGTCTGGACGCTACGTCCATCTGGATCAATCTGCATACAGGGGCCAGCTGACTGACTGAGACTGAGACACACAGGCCAGGGCCAGGGAGAGGAGCAGAGGAAGGGGGTGGAGGGGAGGGTGGCTGGTTTATAAAATGTCATTTTTCTAAGCAGAAGAGCGAGCTGAACGGTCACCCCTTTATATGTGTTTAATGCAATGCGAATTGATTTTCAAATAAACGTCCGTGCGGAAAACCCAATTGGTTCATGTTTATTTTCCTTATGTACTTTATGTTATGCATAATATGCATGATCCAAGGAAATCAATGACAATTATATCAGGGAAATAAGTCTGGCTGTGAAGTCAGATGCTCAGAATAAAAGTGACCTAGTGCACCATTAAAGTGATACACACCTAACAAAAATGCACTCATTAAGAATGCAGAACGCATAAACGTGAACAGATAAACCTTTCCAAGATCTTCCCTATGTTCCCTATGTGTGGATAGTGGTGTGTATCCGAGGCTTGAGGTTTGATGTGAGTCAGTGGTGTGCTTCAAGTGAACCCTGTCCTCCCTGAAGGAACAGAGACCAGGGTGGTGTGCTGGGAGTGAACCCTGTCCTCCCTGAAGGAACAGAGACCAGGGTGGTGTGCTGGGAGTGAACCCTGTCCTCCCTGAAGGAACAGAGACCAGGGTGGTGTGCTGGGAGTGAACCCTGTCCTCCCTGAAGGAACAGAGACCAGGGTGGTGTGCTGGGAGTGAACGCTGTCCTCCCTGAAGGAACAGAGGCCAGGGTGGTGTGCTGGGAGTGAACCCTGTCCTCCCTGAAGGAACAGAGACCAGGGTGGTGTGCTGGGAGTGAACCCTGTCCTCCCTGAAGGAACAGAGACCAGGGTGGTGTGCTGGGAGTGAACCCTGTCCTCCCTAAAGGAACAGAGACCCAGGTGGTGTGCTGGGAGTGAACCCTGTCCTCCCTGAAGGAACAGAGACCAGGGTGGTGTGCTGGGAGTGAACCCTGTCCTCCCTGAAGGAACAGAGACCAGGGTGGTGTGCTGGGAGTGAACCCTGTCCTCCCTGAAGGAACAGAGGCCAGGGTGGTGTGCTGGGAGTGAACCCTGTCCTCCCTGAAGGAACAGAGACCAGGGTGGTGTGCTGGGAGTGAACCCTGTCCTCCCTGAAGGAACAGAGACCAGGGTGGTGTGCTGGGAGTGAACCCTGTCCTCCCTGAAGGAACAGAGGCCAGGGTGGTGTGCTGGGAGTGAACCCTGTCCTCCCTAAACGAACAGAGACCAGGGTGGTGTGTTGGGAGTGAACCACGTCCTCCCTGAAGGAACAGAGGCCAGGGTGCTGTGTTGGGAGTGAACCCTGTCCTCCCTGAAGGAACAGAGACCAGGGTGGTGTGTTGGGAGTGAACCCTGTCCTCCCTGAAGGAACAGAGACCAGGGTGGTGTGTTAGGAGTGAACCCTGTCCTCCCTAAAGGAACAGAGACCAGGGTGGTGTGCTGGGAGTGAACCCTGTCCTCCCTGAAGGAACAGAGACCAGGGTGGTGTGCTGGGAGTGAACCCTGTCCTCCCTAAAGGAACAGAGACCCAGGTGGTGTGCTGGGAGTGAACCCTGTCCTCCCTGAAGGAACAGAGACCAGGGTGGTGTGCTGGGAGTGAACCCTGTCCTCCCTGAAGGAACAGAGACCAGGGTGGTGTGCTGGGAGTGAACCCTGTCCTCCCTGAAGGAACAGAGGCCAGGGTGGTGTGCTGGGAGTGAACCCTGTCCTCCCTGAAGGAACAGAGACCAGGGTGGTGTGCTGGGAGTGAACCCTGTCCTCCCTGAAGGAACAGAGACCAGGGTGGTGTGCTGGGAGTGAACCCTGTCCTCCCTGAAGGAACAGAGGCCAGGGTGGTGTGCTGGGAGTGAACCCTGTCCTCCCTAAACGAACAGAGACCAGGGTGGTGTGTTGGGAGTGAACCACGTCCTCCCTGAAGGAACAGAGGCCAGGGTGCTGTGTTGGGAGTGAACCCTGTCCTCCCTGAAGGAACAGAGACCAGGGTGGTGTGTTGGGAGTGAACCCTGTCCTCCCTGAAGGAACAGAGACCAGGGTGGTGTGTTAGGAGTGAACCCTGTCCTCCCTAAAGGAACAGAGACCAGGGTGGTGTGCTGGGAGTGAACCCTGTCCTCCCTGAAGGAACAGAGACCAGGGTGGTGTGCTGGGAGTGAACCCTGTCCTCCCTAAAGGAACAGAGACCCAGGTGGTGTGCTGGGAGTGAACCCTGTCCTCCCTGAAGGAACAGAGACCAGGGTGGTGTGCTGGGAGTGAACCCTGTCCTCCCTGAAGGAACAGAGACCAGGGTGGTGTGTTGGGAGTGAACCCTGTCCTCCCTGAAGGAACAGAGACCAGGGTGGTGTGTTAGGAGTGAACCCTGTCCTCCCTAAAGGAACAGAGACCAGGGTGGTGTGCTGGGAGTGAACCCTGTCCTCCCTGAAGGAACAGAGACCAGGGTGGTGTGCTGGGAGTGAACCCTGTCCTCCCTAAAGGAACAGAGACCCAGGTGGTGTGCTGGGAGTGAACCCTGTCCTCCCTGAAGGAACAGAGACCAGGGTGGTGTGCTGGGAGTGAACCCTGTCCTCCCTGAAGGAACAGAGACCAGGGTGGTGTGTTGGGAGTGAACCCTGTCCTCCCTGAAGGAACAGAGACCAGGGTGGTGTGTTGGGAGTGAACCCTGTCCTCCCTGAAGGAACAGAGACCAGGGTGGTGTGCTGGGAGTGAACCCTGTCCTCCCTGAAGGAACAGAGACCAGGGTGGTGTGCTGGGAGTGAACCCTGTCCTCCCTGAAGGAACAGAGACCAGGGTGGTGTGCTGGGAGTGAACCCTGTCCTCCCTGAAGGAACAGACCAGGGTGGTGTGCTGGGAGTGAACCCTGTCCTCCCTGAAGGAACAGAGACCAGGGTGGCATGCTGGGAGTGAACCCTGTCCTCCCTGAAGGAACAGAGACCAGGGTGGCATGCTGGGAGTGAACCCTGTCCTCCCTAAAGGAACAGAGACCAGGCTGGCGTGTGGCCGGCTGCCTCTCCTACGTAATGCTGCTCTGCTTGTATTGTCTATTGTCTGTGGTGGTGGCCCTCTCCCCGCTCCACGCTAGACTTTTGACCCTTTTTATTTGGCTGTCCGATTCCAGCTGCCCTGCAATCTAGCAGGCATTAGAATACAGAGCAGATGCTCGGGGGGGGCTCAGCTCTGAGTTACTGCTAATAGGCTGCTGCTGCTGAGATACCAAATCATTTTCATAGTGCCTCAGATAGGTTTGAGACACGCTGCTCACTGCAGCATGGGGGAATACTGTTATTTTTGTTTTCAATTATTTATGTTTTTTTTTAAACAAAAACTATAGCAATGCATTGGTGTAATTTTAGCCAAATTCAATTTCAGTTGCGTGAGTTCTGGTCGTGTGAGTGTGTTTAGGGGTGTCTGTGTGTAGGGGTGTGTGTGTCGTGTGTGTGTGTCCCTAGGCTAGACAAAACATCCTGCTCCCTGACATTCCCCCCTGTCACTGCAGAGGCCTGTGCGTGTGTGCGTGTGTGCGTGTGCGTGTGCGTGTGTGTGTGTGTGTGCGTGTGTGTGTGCGTGTGTGCGTGTGTGTGTGTGTGTGATCAATCTCACGTGGATCAGTCATGGTGTCAGAGTAGCAGTGTCTCTGACTCTCTACCTCTCTTTCTCTCTCCTCTCTCACTCCCTCTCCCATTTCTCTCTCTCTCTTCCTCTCTTCCCTGGCTCCTGTCCTTCCCTCCTTCCCCTGGGCTGTGTAGGAGGGTCAGGTCAGGAGAACAGGAGTGAGCCCAGAACACACATTCTACTGGAGGATAATTAATGGAAGCCATGCTGGACGTCTGATCTGATCCTGATCCTACCACTGGACTACTCCAACCAGGTACTGCTAATTCCCTTCCTGCTTTACAGGGGAGCTGAGCACCCTGCTCTCTGCTCTCTGCTCTCTGCAACTATCAACTGAGCTGACTGGTCTGCTGACCAGCACTCACTCACTCTAACTCTCTCTCTCTTTCTCTCTCTTCCTCTCTCTGTCACTCCGCCACTTGCGCGCACACACACATGCGTACATGTATGCACATGCGCACACAAACAACTACACACACACCTTCGCTGCTTACTTCCACAGCTTTTGCCGTATTGTGAGGAACTTGCTCCTCTGGTTGATATTGTGTGGGTTTACGGGTGTACTGAAATGAAATGCTCTGAGGTGGCAAATGTTCCATGTTTGAGGTTGAGGTGGGTTGTCTGTTCTCAGTTTGCTATTGGCTGTGGGCTATGTTTACTGTTCTTTATGTGCCTGTACATCTCTGATCGACTTTCTCAAAGGTTGCACTTTTCTCTTTGGCCTGTGTTTTTGATGTGTCATTTGTTTGATGGGACGAAACCAAAATGTCCTTCACATGCTTTGATACTTAAAGGGAATTTAAGTTTCAGTCAAATGTGTATGTCCAAGTTTTACACACTCAGTGGAAGCTCGTCCTGTATTTTAATTCTGTAAATGTTTTACTGTAAGTCAGTGAGTTTCATTGTCAGCTCTGTTGACACCATCACTCATTGTGATTTCCATGAGTTATCATAAACACACATGTGAGTTAACTTATGCATCCTCAACGATAGCTTATACTTTCTGAAACTGCAGAAATGCACTTAGCAAAATATTATTTGCATGATTTCCAAAATAGCCTTAAAAGGTCCATACTTATATATATAGTATGTTACCCAATATTCAATGATTAACATATGTTCGTAGCTTTTATAGCCTCTATGCAGAACTCAACTTCTCAGAGTTACTGCAACGTGACTTGTCTGCCTTTTCAAATGCTTTAGATTTCCATTGACAGCCTGGCCTGACTTCCAGAATGTTGGGTGTTGACAAGCAGGCACTTCACAGTTTTTTACAAAGGAGAAAAGGAGTTTCCTGTAAATGTCACTTGCATTTTTCGATGGAGAGAGCTGCTTCAAAAGCCTGGGCAAAGAAAAGGCCTTTGAGAAGCTGCTTGTGGGGGGGGGGGGGGGGGGGGTGAAAGGGGGCTAATTGTCAGAGTGCTTGAAGGTGTGTGCTGGAGAAATCTCTGCTCTCTGCTTTCTCTTGAGAATCCACAGCAGCAAAATGTGCTCAGACCATCATCATTGGATGGTGTTGTATTGTAATTTCAATTTAACCACATTACCGGCCCATTTAGGAGGTGTAGCCGGGTGAACCAGTCAGAACTTGTTTTAAACTTAATTCACATGTACACAGCCCCAAGCCCAAGAGGTTAATGGCTAACAAATTAACCCCTGTGGCATTATCTTACAAATAGCCTGCAGCATATGATAACCTATAATCAATATCAGCAATTATGTGTCAGACGAAGGCCCGTGGCCGTGACCTGTCTCTCATGAAGGGACTCTCTCCGGAAACACGATCTCTTCCTCGATGCAAAGTGCCCCTAATGACAGGCAGTTTTTTAAAATAAAGAACACAGGCACCTGGGACCACCTCTCATCCTCTGGGTCTCTCACTACATCTCTCCCTCTCTCTCTCTCTCTCTCTCTCTCTCTCTCTCTCTCTCTCTCTCTCTCCCTCTCTCCCTCCCTCCCTCCCTCTCTCTCTCTCTCCCTCTCTCTCTCTCTCCCTCCCTCCCTCTCTCTCCCTCCCTCCCTCCCTCCCTCCCTGACACCCTCCCTCCCTCCCTCTCTCTCTCCATCTCTCTCTCTCCCTCACCCTCCCTCCCTCCCTCCCTCCCTCCCTCCCTCCCTCTCTCTCTCTCTCTCTCTCTCTCTCTCTCTCTCTCTCCCTCTCTTTCTCTCTCTCTCCCTCTCTCTCTCTCTCTCTCTCCCTCTCTCTCTCTCTCTCTCTCCCTCTCTCTCTCTCTCTCTCTCTCTCTCTCTCTCTGTCTCTCTCTCTCTCTAGCTCTCTCATTCTGTACATGTTCTATCCTTACCATTCCTATGCTTTTTCACTGATTAGGTCTATGGGAAATAACAGGTGGCCTATCATAGTGTTCTATTGGGAGAGTAGCATACTAAGAATAGTCCAGATCAGGTCCTATTAACTGGTACTATACTTACTGAGGGCACTTTATATGCAATCAATGTATTGTAATATGTTATTCATTTCCCCTTTGGACTGATGTCTGCTTTCCCAGCCTGTATTTAAATCTGGACAGAGAGCAGAGTGAGTCGGCCCAGCTATGTTACCTACACATTGGCATACTCAAAAAAACATCAATGAATGTTTTTACTTCTCCCTGACTGGAACAAATAGGTCCTTTTCCGTAGTCACAATTGCATAAATAGAAGTGTAGTATAATCAAACTCTCTATGTGTTTCAACAGTTGTTGGACATCATTAGTTTGACTTGAGTGGTCCATTTGCATTATTAGCAACTTGTTGAATTGGTCTGCTTTGTGCATAACCCGTGGAGATTACACATTGGGTAAACTCACAGGAGCATAGGTGGAGTTTTATTCTCTCCAACCAGGGAATTGGCAAGTGACACACACCAGCTCATGCAGGTGAAGGATGAAAAAAGACAATTAATACTTTTAGTTCCTTCAGGAAAAGTGGTATATCATTTCACAGAGATGAAAGTCATCTAGAACTGGACACTTTCTACAGCCTGCATGTATCATCTTGGCTGTGATGACATGTATTTGGACAGGTCATATATACTCTGCATGTGCGTCATGAAGTATGTTACAAAATGGGTCTTCCTGCTCAAATAGATATCTGCTATTGACTTCATTGAGCGGTGCAAATGGTCGATTAGAACTGATGACTGTATTATCATAGTCCTTTAGGCCTAATTGTGGGAATTGAACATGAAGTTAGAAGCACATATGCAGGCTATTTGTTTTAATGTTTGAAAAGCTGGGCTCAGAGAAACAACATTAATATGTGATAAACCAGGAATACACGCTTACAAATATTTTTTGAAAGCACTAACTTCCTCAACATCAGTCATTTGTCTGAATAGATTGTGCTCCAGGAACAGTTTAATAGATAAACGAATTTCCTGTGAGATCAAGGTGCAAGTAATCAACACACATAGGAATATGCAATTAATCAAATAGCCTTTGACTTTATTGTGAAATTGTGTACCTTGAATTTATGTTTTTCTTCACGTTTTTTAATCTTTTTTTTTTTTATAAAACCAAACACAACATTTACGTTTAATGGGCTATTAGATTCTAAAGCTCTCTGAAATTGTGTCTGCTCGTTGTAAACGCCATGCTTAAATTAGTTGTTCTCAATATGCTCTAATGTTTCTATAGCATTTACCTAATGTCTACAATTCAGTTTCAAATGAATAAAGTTTTGTCAGAAAATATACATGAACTCTCCACTGACTTTGTTTCCCTCGTGTGGGATATATCCTATAATATTTCCTTAAATATAGCCTACAGTAAAAGAGAGGTGTCATTGACTAAACTTGACTGCATTCAGGATAGTAGGCTACACATGGGCATACAGATGCTAATAAAACTGAACACTTACCAAAATGTGTGATCTATTTGATATTTCATAATTTGATGGGATATTTTGCCTCATGGATGCTAACCGTTTTCACCGTGGATTCATTTGACAAATCTACTATTCCAAGCTCTTTCTTCTAAAAATACTTAATTATTTTCTTATTCTTGTTTAGAAAACAATTATCAACTAGAGATCCCGATGCAGCATTTCGTTTCTATAAGTAAACAGCAGTGAGGGTAGACTAATATTGTAGAGTTGTGGTGTGATAGTGATGAACGCTAAGGCAAATTTGAAGTGATCAAGTGGTCTAGAGAATTAGTTAATCATGCTAATAGCCACCGTATGCGTCTCTTTTGAGATTATTTTTTACATTATAATAATAATAATTATTATTGTTATTTAATTCAATGATTAATTATATGTAAATCTTAGGCTAAACCCAAGAGTTTGACCTAAATCTGAGTTGCATACCGGAAGACTCTACCAAGACATCCGTGTGCCATCAGTGTTTTGAGGTAGTTTGGTCTGTCCTGAACCTTGTCACAGTCATCGGCAACGGAACCAGAGACCTCGAACTTGCCGATGTTTGGTTAGGAGTTCTAAAGATAAGCTTTCCTATAGTGGTGATATGAGGACCATATAAATACCTTGGTTTGGTGTCGCCGGACGCAGTGTGACAAATGGTCACCAATGAGTTTCTGGGTTATTATTATGGGATATGATCAGGCAATAGTAGTGCAATTATTGTGGATTATAATTGTGGAATATGATTCATTACATCATCATAAGTATCATCATCACCACCCTCCTCGTATGTTTAATATTATTTTCCTAACCCGAGACTGGATCATAAGATGTGCTCTATACAGTCACAGACCTGCAGGTTTATTGTCACCTTCAGTAGATACAGAGAGTAATACTATTACCTTTATAAATAGAAACACGTATTTATTATTTATTTTGCTGTGCCCTGAGTGTCCTTGTGGTCTAGCTTGGCTACACAGCTTGATGCACTGGTCTTCCTTTTTAAAACGGATTTTGTTTCATAAATGTTAATTGATTAATGATCAAACATTGTTCGCGAATAGATACTTTTGCATCCTGCATTGACGTTACTATTTTTATATGACATCATTTTATGGAAGACTGCAAGCCCATATTTGCCGCAAGACAGAGTTTAAACCTGCACCATTTGTTGAAATAACTGCGTTATGTTTTGATGTTTGAAGCCCTTTTGGTTCTTGAATAGAAGAAAAGACATTGGAAAACTATGGAAATTGTATGAATAAACGTGATTATTTATGTCTAGCAGAGGAAAGAGAACGAAAGGAGGGACTTAAACAAACGTAAAGGAGAAAAGGCTTTGCTATTTCGAAAGATTGTATAGCGACTTCAGATTGATAGAAGGTCTAAGATAGTGGCAACGTTTCAAATATGTATTATATTTATTTGCCCACGTAATGTCAAATAAAAATACCCGAACAATGAAAACATTTGCTCCAGGTCAGTTCGCTCCAGAGTTTCTATGCAGTCTTACTATTTATACTGTCGCTCTTTGCAAAGGTAAGCAAATACCACAAAAGTATTCCTATTCCTATTACTTTGTAGATTCGCATGTTCTAACAATAAACAGGTTTAGGTGGAGTGCTGTACTGAAACAAGGAAACAGAGATGACTGCACTGCATTGCAGCAGCGTCTTGGAGAACAGGAGAGATGTTATTAGGCCTACGCTCTTAGAAAAAAAAGGTTCTGGATATAGAACCAAAAGGGGTTCCATTGCTTGCTTCATATATGATACCCCTCTATATAGAACCCTTTGGTGGGGTCCTTTGATCAGAACCACAGGGGTTATTCTTCACTGAACCAAAATTGGTTCCATATAGGGTTCTATATGGGTTCTATATGGAACCAATTAATTTCGGTTCAATATATGAAGCAAGCACAGAAGCCTTTTTGGTTCTTCCCAGAACCTTTTTTTGTAAGAATGTACTGTTGATTTAGCTACAAAAATAGATACATATCTTATATTGTGTTTTATGGTTTTTAAATTGATTCATAATTTATCAATATTTTATAAATGCATCAATGTAATCGGCATTAATTTGTACTACACCAGAGCAAGAAAATTATTATAGGCTAAACTGTATTTTCTAAATTATAAAATACAGATAGGCCTATGGAAGTCAGAATTAGCAGATTTGGTCATTGTTGAAATCACCCTAATAATGGCCTTATTAGAATGTAATGAATGCTAAATGGGTACAATAAACATGTCATTGTCTGTTGGATCACTTGCCAAATTCCTCAACAGTTGGCCACGGGGTAATTAATACAGGCTATTACCCCGGGATAAAGGATAATCTTCCCTAATTGGTTCAAAGGGGGGTCGTCTAATTATTACAGTCTGATTCAAACCCTTTAGAAAACGGGCTTGTTGTGTATTCTAACCAGAAGGTTCTTACATGCAGCTCTCAGTGGTAAACACTATTCACATTCAAATGAGACTGACTAACTTTGGCACAGAAACAGACACGCGTCCGCCTCCCAGCCTCCTATTAAAGCGATTCGCTTTTGTTAGCCAGTGATGTATCAACCTGACACGTGCTAAGAACTTATTTGGTTAATTTTGTAGATGGCACAGTGCCCAAGCGTAGAGAGGGCGCTAATCCCCAACAGGCAAACAGTAAATAGGCTACTATAATCACCGAATTATAATAGAAATACCAAATGACCAAAGAGCTGTCCCGAAATACCACTAAGCTATAAGCTATATACAGTATATATATATTTTATTTTATTTTATTGTTTTTATGTATTTTAAAATCGACTGTCTGAAATGGACGTATTCACATTTCTATATTTTGATTAAAATATGAGATTGATTTTTGTAAAAAATAAATTTAAAAAAGAAACTACATACATTTTCATTGTAAATCTATGTTTTTGATAAACACACATAACAACAACAAAAACAAGAAAGCAAAATAGAAAAAAAGCGTTGACATAAATGGTGAAAAAAGTACATTTGTAATATAAATATATTTACCGATATTACAGTAGCCAGCGCCTTGCACCTGTCTCTCTCGCTAGAGATTGGCACCCCCTCGCGCTGTCTGCGTTAGGGGCAGCTCTACTTGCCATGATTGGCGATGCGTGTCATATTTTGACCTCCCCCCCACACGCTTTTCCTGCGGCATTTGTCTTTGTTGTGCAATACATAGAATATGTGACCTAAATAAGCATTTTATTGTCTGTTCTTCTCTTTAGTCTGGGCTCATAAAACAGGGAAATTCAGCTGTAATTTTGCACATTCTGCTGTAATTTTCCCGTTCTACTTTAATAAGTGTAATGTTAATATGATGAGGACATGTCAATGCATTTCTCTGTACCTGACTGAGCAGACTGTCTGTGATACTGGGGCTAATGCAATATTAATGCATGAAGGGTTTGTTTGATATCAGAAAGGATGTCTCTCCAAAAGTGTCCCCCACAGGGACCCGCTTAGAGGGAAGCACACATAATACTAATGATCACACTTTTTAGGGTATATCTGAAAAATATCAGGCTCCTTTTTAAGTGACAAAAATGTGAAAAGCATAGTTCGTTTAGCATATTTTTCCTTGCATACATATTTCCAGTCCAATTCTTAAAAAGCAGTTTTTTCTCCCCAACAAACCTTTCTACATGTTGAAAATATTTAATAATGCTATTCTCACTATAGGGCAAAAAATATTAGGAAAGGAACAAATTGTGAAACAGAAATAAATACACACATTTGTCGTTGGCAATTGAAATGTATTTAAATGGACAATCATGTCAATTGGAGGTATTGATTAAAGGCTTGTAAAGGTGTCAGTAAAATGGACTGGTGATACATCGGGTCTTGTCCTGCAGACAGACAGGAGGGGAGGATAATGAAGCATAATGCTAGCTGAGCCTGGGCCTCCTGTAGAATAATCCCACATTATACCAAAAAACAAGTGAAGACTCTCCTGGGGGCCACAAGGTCAAGTCCATGACCCCTAACCTGTATGGGTCTGTGTCTGGAGTGGAGCGTGTGTGATGCGGCTGGGCATGGGGAGGGTCTGGGACCTGTCTGTCTGTCTGTCTGTCTGTCTGTCTGTCTGTCTTCTGTCTGTCTGTCTGTCTGTCTGTCTGTCTGTCTGTCTGTCTGTCTGTCTGTCTGTCTGTCTGTCTGTCTGTCTGTCTGTCTGTCTGTCTGTCTGTCTGTCTGTCTGTCTGTCTGTCTGTCTGTCTGTCTGTCTGTCTGTCTGTCTGTCTGTCTGTCTGTCTGTCTGTCTGTCTGTCTGTCTGTCTGTCCTTGGCCCAGGCCTGTTCCTCTCAGCTTGGTTTTAGTGTACAGCCCATCTATTATTTATCCCACTTATTAAAGTTATTTCAGAGCCGTGCCATATGACCAGAGAAAGGGGCCTCCTGAGCGTCCAGGCCGGCTGACTGGCTGATGGCAGGCTACAGACAGACCAAATGGACACACACTGTGGAGCTGCTAAAACACAGGTTATAAACAAACAGAAAATACTGGCTGAATTATTCAGATGGGCATGTGCTATAGGAGAAATAAGAGCTCTTCAATATTTCACGAGCACAATCCCAAACACAGATGAAAGTTGAATTAAAGCCAACTGCTGTTATATGTAAGTTAAGAGACAGATAAAAGCAGAAACATGCAAACATATAGCAGGGCTGTAATTATAAATCATTACGTTGTACATGTTGACTCATCTGATGTAATAGTAAAGCTCATAAGGAAATTAATATTAATTAATCATGTAAACTAAGTTTTATTGGGCATATTTTACTTGTACTTTTTAAACAAAGTACGCATACTAAAATGTTCTGCAGATAAGGAACTGTGTTGGAATTGAACACAAAGCTTGTTCTGCTAAAGTTTCAGAATAATTAGCATTCTAACTTTCAAAAATGAAATGGAAATATTGTGGTTTATTGTATTGATTTTGTTAAATGAATGTCAGTTTTTATCAATATACTGCATTGATTAATTTGAATGAATTCAACGAAAAGTTTTGGGGATGTTTCAAAAGGCTTTTTTCCTAGCTAATATTTGAGCCCATATGCACTTAACCAGGGACTTTGCACATATCAAAATGCATAAAAAGCAGTATTCTATTCAAACATGCCTCCCTGCTCTTTGCTTTTCAATATTCATACCTTAGTTGAAGAAGTGTGACATAACCCCCCCCCCTAATGTGATGTGTGCACACGCACCTCCCAGCTGTGTCCGGAGAGGGCTGGGGTACGGGGCGGTCGAGGGGTGTAGGGTGCAGAAGTGGACCGAGGCAGAAAGGTCAGTTGAGGCAGGAGACAGGCGGGCAGGCCGGCTGCCGGGGCTTTGAACCTAACAGATGGTGAAGGTTAGGTGACGTCCCCTCGCCTGGCCTTTCCCCAGTAATTGAGGATAATTTGAGCACCAAAGAGAGTAGGCCTGTCCACTGTCAGGCTCAGAGAAGAGAGGCGAGGTTGATATGAAAATGATTTTGCAGTATAGCTGGCTTTGTGAGGCTGGCCGCGCGGCGCTCTCCCCAGCCCCGGTCCTAATCCTGGCCTGAGGCGTTGAGGATGAAGAGTGTCACCCTGGGTCCAGGCGCGACGCCACGCACATGAATACATCTCCTACCCAAACCCTCGGCCCTCTGCCCCCCATTAACCAACACTCTGCCAGGTCCCATTACACACTCCAACTCCGAGGCTTTGGGGGCATTTTGGGGAGGTTTGGGACTGGCATTAACCCCCATCCTGTAAGAACAAAAGAGGGGCACAAAGGCTGTGTGATATCAGGGCTGATCCCTCACCTCTCTGATTCTCCCAACTGGCTGCATTTAAACCCACACAGTGTGTGGCTCTCACTTTCATGTCATTTACTGTATAGACTTACTACAGCTTATGTATTGACACAACATTTTATTCTTAGTAGTTTCCCTCTGCATTTCAAAAACAGTATTTGTGTTTCATCAAAGTCTACCTTTTTTTGTTGTTGACAATACTGACAGGAATATGAAAAATACAAATAATGAACTAATCTGTTGCTTTCAAATACAGGCCTATAATTTATTAGAAAATCTTTTATATACACTTGACCCAAATCTCTGTCCTTACATATCAGTGCAATTACAGTAGAATTACCTGTAGGTGTACATTTAGGAAATTCCTAGCCATTCTGACTGGGGCTCCCCAGTACACTGTCCTGTCAGTAGTAACTGTGGGACCAATCCTGGCCAGAAAGTTGCCTCCTTGGTGTGATGAAGTCATTTACAACTATTGATCTGATAGTCAAACTGAGCATGTTAACCTGAAGAGCCTTGCAGGGGGTTTCTGGGAACACGCAGGCGCCCCAGGGACCCTCTCATCAGTTAAAGTAACACACAATAAACAGAGATGTAGTTTTAAAACGCTAGCTTGGCCTGGGCCGTTTCATAACTCAGTCTTGTGGTACAATGCTGTCACACTCGACCTACAGTGGTGCCTTGGCTGGTCTTAGAGAAGAACTAGTCACTGTGATATTATATGCTTGATGACAGTATTGGTAATTGTTACTTTGGTTGCTTTAAATGTGTATTATCAATCTATTTGCTGTAAATTGATCATGTTTAATGATGGGAACGCCGTAAATCTGTGAGAGATTCTGTGAAACACCCTGTGTAGTTACGCTCTGTCTCTCCCTGTGTTTGTATGTGTGGTAGACTGTTTCCCACTATGCCTATGTGAAAGCTCAGCTGTGTTGTGAAGCTGTACAGTAGCTCAGGGTTTTGCTCTGGTGTCTGTGAATGAATGGTTGTGTGCACTGTAGTACAGTAGCTGCTGTGGTGTATCCAGTATCTGCTCAAGCCTGGTGGTTGTGTGGGCACCACAGCCCCTGGGCTCCCCCAGGTGTAGTCCACATGAAGGGCTCTTTACTGGGGCCATCCCACTGTGGTGCTGCCCTCTGCTTGTCCCCCGTGTTCCTCGGGAATGGCAAGCTTTAACACAGACCCAGAGTCCCTGACCTTCCCTCTGAACACAGCCTGCCTCTGGCTCTGGCTCTCCCTCTGGCTCTGGTCAGGAGAGGGACACTCCTCCTTCCTCTTCCTCCTCCTCCTCTAAACACTGCCTCCAACTATTCACCTCTCTACGCTGCTCATGGTGCAGATGACTCTCTGGTCACCGTCAGTAGTAGGCTACTTAGTAAACTATTCAAGTTCAAGCTGAAGCCTAAAGATTAATGATGTTTTATTGTCTCTGCTCAATCTCCATCCTTCTTTCAATAGAATAATAGTCAGAGGTGAAGGGGTTAAATTAGCTAGGCCAGAAGGGGATTTGACAAATCTCTCTCTCTCTCTCTCTCTCTCTCTCTCTCTCTCTCTCTCTCTCTCTCACTCCCTCTCTCTATTTCTGGCTGGTGACTGGTCACAGGGGTCACTAACTGCTCTCAGAGGGGAGAGGCAGACAGAGAGAGCAGTTAGGGCAGAATACAGACGTATTCAAACAATGAAAGAACCAGCTGTTTTATACAAGCCAACACACACACACACGCACACACACACACACACACACACACACATATCTTAAATTTTGCCGATCCTATTACAATCAATCACAAAAATGAGCATTTTTGGCAGTGTAATTTAAATTTATTTGGTTCCTCACTGGGGATATCTACATGCAGTCTGACTGTCTGTAGTTGAAGATGATATCTTGCATGTGTTTCATACTGCATGTAGGAGTTGGTGATCCGGGGAGGACCAGGAGAGGACCAGAGGAGGACCCAGGGAGGACCAGAGGAGGACCAGGGGAGGACCAGAGGAGGACCCGGGGAGGACCAGAGGAGGACCAGGGGAGTACCAGAGGAGGACCGGGGGAGGACCAGAGGAGGACCAGGGGAGGACCAGGGGAGGACCAGAGGAGGACCAGGGGATGACCAGGGGAGGACCAGGGGAGTACCAGAGGAGGACCCAGGGAGGACCAGGGGAGGACCAGGGGAGGACCAGAGGAGGACCAGGGGATGACCAGGGGAGGACCAGGGGAGTACCAGAGGAGGACCCAGGGAGGACCAGGGGAGGACCAGGGGAGGACCAGGGGAGGACCAGGGGAGTACCAGAGGAAGACCCAGGGAGGACCAGGGGAGGACCAGAGGTTCTGTCTATAATGATCCTCTTATTATTTCACTTTTTGTTTCCAAATGGACAAAAGGGCATTCATCATTGTGTTGACCCGTGAGATCACGGCAGAAAGCACGCATTTGAAAAGTAAAATAAAAATTCACTTTTAAATAAGATCAATTGTAAACAAACCCAGGCCAACCCTTTGAAAGTCCCTGCCAAGAGATTTACCTCGCCCTGTGGCAAATACTATTTCTTGAACTGGGTTTAAATTTCAAATGTCTTGGGTTTAGAAAAACCTGGAACAAAAGAAAATGGGTCTCTTAACAGCAAATATTATCTGCTGTTAGGGCAAGATGTCAAGATTGTATTTTTGTTGTCTCAAATACGGCAGCAGGGATGGTATATGAAACTCCCAGAATATAAACCACTATATTTATTCTTGTTTACTTGCATTTAGTAGGATCCCCATGAAACCATATTTGTGTGCATTGTTTGAACAGAGGTACATAGACATGATCTATATTTGTTTATTTACTCTCAACAAGCCATATCATTTTTAGATTTCCTCAAATTCTGATTTATTCTCCATATAATCATATGTGTAGTTTTACTATTTTATTCCTGTGGTTATATGGTATTTTACATTTTATACTGCCCTAATAAGGAAAATATATATCCTAAATTCATCATTTGAAGAGTTAGTGTGTTGATAGTTATCTGAAAAGATTTTTGTATTTTCATACACTGCTGAATCACTTCCTTTCAGGAGCAACTCTTCTACCTTTAAATCTAGGGGTGAAGAACGGGATGGTGAAAGGACATTAGGCGAGCTAGTCCCCATAGTTAGGCTCTGTGTATTTCAGGATAATTCTGATGATGGTAGCGATAACTCTGTAGTATTGGTTGGTAATAACAGAGATGGGAGGCCCAGTAATGACCTGCTCCCTTGATCAGTGTCACATCAAGCTAAGATGAAAGCGTGTGGGATTGTCTGATAGGGTCTTGGTGTGACCTCCCTCCCTACCTTCTTAATATCCCTCCTTCTTCCCTCTCTCCCATCTCCTCTGGCCCATCAATCCCCTGCTCTGAGTGGGTAATAACCCCACCTCGACACACATTTCGACTTCTCTATTTTGGTTGCAGGGGGACATTTTTGTCTTTTGTTTGTTTTTTTAGGAGAGAACACATCAGAGGAGATGGGTAGTAATCATGAAAGAAAACTCCTGCTGCACTTCTGACTCCCTTTTTTAATTGGACACAGCTTTTAAGTGAACACAGTGGCTGGATTGACGGAGGAACAGCGCTCTCGGTGTAATTTGGTTTCTCTTTGTAGTGAGCCCTTTTTAGAGCGATTTAAACCTCGTCCAGCCTACCGGCCAGACAACCTTTCTCCGCAAACTGCTGTACCCCACCCTGACTGGCTTCTCTGTCATATGATGTTCCACTCTACTTAAACAGAGTCTGAGGAGGAGAGGGAGAGAGATGGAGAGAGAGAGGAGAAAAACCACCCTGGCCCCGCTATCATCATTTTATTAGGATTTTTTCCATCCTATTCTTTAATCCCTCTGATGAAGTCTGGACAGGCAGAGGCATGCTCTCGCAGACAGCAATTTCACTGCACCATATGTGTCTCACACGTAGAAACACAGGGAGGAGAGGGGCCTGGCAGGAGCATGGAGAGGAGAGGAGAAAGGGGAGAGGGAGAGAAAAGACCACATTAAATAAAAAAGGGAGAGGGAGATGCGGTTGGGGTGCACTGATACCCTCTGATTCACTGGCTGCATCATCCATCCGTCTACCTACCGTAACACATATTCACCACAACCAGAAACACTGGCTCTAGAGTAAAACACAGTATAATTATGGTTAGTGATTATATTATATTACTGATGAAACATTTACTATTATGCAGGTAAACAAATGAGCCAAGTACTCACACAAAATGGTGGCGAGCGAGCAGCAGTATACGCTCTGGGCTGGCCCCTCCCTGAGCCAAGGATGTGGTGCCGGCACCCTGGTCATGTGACCAGAGAGGATGGAGGAGAGTGCTCCGAGGCTACACTGTGTGGCTGGATAACGCCTGCGCACCTCCTCTCTTCTCTCCTCATCCTCTCATCCGTTTCCTTTAGACATACATCTCAGATGTATGTGCTTCTCCACCTGCATTGCTTGCTGTTTGGGGTTTTAGGCTGGGTTTCTGTACAGCACTTTGAGATATCAGCTGATGTACGAAGGGCTATATAAATAAATTTGATTTGATTTGATTTGATTTGATGTACACCTTCAGAAGGTATTTACATCCCTTGACTTTTTTCCACATTTTGTTGTGTTACAAAGTGGTATTAAAATGGATTTAATTCATTTTTTTGTGAATGATCTTCATAATGTGAAAATGGAAGAAAAATTGTAACATTTCTTTTGAATTAATGGAAAATAAAGCACTAATATGTATTGATTAGATAAGTATTCAACCCCCTGAGTCAATACATGTTAAAATCACTGGCAGCAATTACAGCTGATTACAGTGTCTTTCTGGATAAGTCCCTAAGAGCTTTGCACCCCTCGATTGTACAATATTTTCCCATTATTCTTTGAACAATTCTTCAAGCTCTGTTAAATTGGTTGTTGATCATTGCTAGACAGCCAAGTATTGCCATAGATTTTTAAGCCGATTTAGTCAAAACTGTAACTAGGCCACTCAGGAACATTCAATGTAATTTTGGTAACCAACTCCAGTGTATATTTAGCCTTGTGTTTTAAGGAATTGTCCTGCCGAAAGGTGAATTTGTCTCAACGTGTCTGTTGGATAGCAGGCTGAACAAGGTTTTCCTCTAGGATATTGCCTGTGCTTAGCTCTATTCCGTTTATTTTTATCCTAAAAAACTCCCTAGTCCTTGCCGATGACAAGCATACCCGTAACATAATTCAGCCACCGCCATGCTTGAAAATATGAAGACTGGTACTCAGTGATGTGTTAGATTTTCCCCAAACATAACACTTTGTTTTCAGGACAAAAAGTACATTTCTTTGCCACAGTTTTTGCAGTATTACTTTAGTGCCTTATTGCAAACAGGATGCATCTCATGGAATATTTTTTATTTTGTACCAGCCTCCTTCCTTTCACCGTGTCATTTTTGTTAGTATTGTGGAGTAACTACAATGTTGTTGATCCAACCTAAATGTTGGCCTCACGGTGAAATCCCTGATCTGTTTCCTTCCTCTCCAGCAACTGAGTTAGGAAGTGCGCCTGCATCTTTGTAGTGACTAGGTGTAATTAGTAACTGAACTATGCTCAAAGGGATATCCAATGCTGTTTTTTTTACCCATCTACCAATAGGTACCCTTCTTTGCGAACTATTGGACCCCCCCCCCCCCCGGTCTTTGTGGTTGAATCTGTGCTTGAAATTCAGTGCTCGACTGAGGGACCAAAAAGAAAAGTGTATGTGTGGGGTACATAGATGGGTTAGTCATTTATAAATCATGTTTAACAATATTATCGCACACAGAGTGAGTCTATGGAACTTATTATATGACTTGTTTAGCAAATTTTTACTCCTGAACTTATTTAGGCTTGCCATAACAAAAGAGCTGACTACTTATTGACAAGACATTTGAGCTTTCCTTTTTTTCATTAATTTGTGAACATTTCTAAAAACATAATTCCACGTTGACATAATGGGGTTTTGTGTGTAGATCAGTGACACAAAATCTCAATGGAATCCATTTTAAATTCAGGCTGTAACACAACAAGATGTGGAACAAGTCAAAGGGGGTGAACACTCTCTGAAGGTACTGTATAGTGTTGAACTACGTTGTGACAGAGGGATGCCAAATAGACTTTTTCATTTCTCTACAACACAAATGCATACATCTAATATTCATAGTAATGTAGAGCTTATACTGCATAGTTAGAAAAGTAAATGGCCACAAATAATACATTGTGAGTTATCTTTTATTTTATGTGGGGACATTTATCCTTACTGATAGTTCTGTCCAACCACATCAGCGTACCAGTTCTTAAAGCTTCATCTAAACAAATACCTTTGCATAAAATAATATTAAAATAGTTTTCTTCTTGAAAAGGAGTGGTAGGTGTTAATGAGGGGGAAAGGGAGGGCCGGGGGGGGGGTAAAATACTTACATTTGGGTCAATAGACCTTGCTCAATTACATGCAAGGGGAGATCCATAACCCTGTGTACACTTTGTCTGCTCGCATTTCCAGTACGCTCAGTGCTGACCAAGCAGCTTGCTCCTTAAACCTCCACGCTGGCTTTCCATATACATAATATATCCATCCCATATCCTCCAGACTGGTTTACTCCCCCACTGAAATATGTGGAGACCTCATGAGGAACACACTTCATTTGTCCCCCTCAACGGGCAAGAATGAGGGAGGGAGAACGAGGGGAAGAGATGGAGAAGGTTACATTTAAGCAGTGATTGGGGAATATGATATTAAGGTTGTGTTTGGTGGCATTCT
This sequence comes from Oncorhynchus kisutch, assembly GCF_002021735.2. Lineage (NCBI taxonomy): Eukaryota > Metazoa > Chordata > Actinopteri > Salmoniformes > Salmonidae > Oncorhynchus > Oncorhynchus kisutch. The sequence goes on along the minus strand of NC_034181.2, from coordinate 66,344,808 downwards.
ATTTTAGGTGAGACTTGAAGGGAATGAGAGCGACTATGTCTATTGCTGAGTCTTACCTGAAAAAACAGGACAATGTGCTGCTCTGATACGGAACCTCTGTAGTGATGAACACAGCCCACTGTGGACTGACTGGACTGGCTCTGTCACATTGACATGTGATTTAGCACCTGCTAAAAAAACACCCATCAATGGAGTTTTGTCCTGGGATCCTTCATCACTTCTCTGATTACAACTCTGTACTTATTTGTGGACCAAAAGGTTGTAATTAATTACCATGCCATTTCCATATTGTACATTGCAGAAAATATTGAATATATTTGAATATTTGTTATAATATACTACTAAAATGTTGTCGTTTTTTGTCATTTGATTAACTAAAACATAAGCATATAGCACCACATAAGTTGAGACCTTTCAAAAAAGCAGAGGTATCAATATGTGAGCTGGATTTGGATGGATAGAGAATGACACCCTTTTGTTGGTCCATAGATTTGTTTTAAATGTATTTGAAATGACAATAATGACACATGCTGTGTGATGGATGAGATCCATGCATGGTACCTATGCAGTCCTGAGCCCAGCAGGTCCAGATCAGCAACACATTACCCAGGGGAAATGTAGCATGCAGCTATGTAGCGGGAACTCACCAAGCCGAGAGCAGTAGCAGCAGTAGCCCCTGTAGTTGTAGCTAGCGCCCAAGCTGAGAGGAGCTGTATAATACACTTCATTTGCTGCAGGGGAAACTGAGATGTCCTGAGCTATTGATCCAGGTATTGACATCATTTGATGGTTCCTTTAAAGCCTAATGTTAGGCTGGGGAGGTAAGTGAGAGGGAGTGAACAAAGGTGATCTCTCTGTCATCAGGCTGGTGTGTGTGTGTGTGTGTGTGTGTGTGTGTGTGTGTGTGTGTGTGTGTGTGTGTGTGTGTGTGTGTGTGTGTGTGTGTGTGTGTGTGTGTGTGTGTGTGTGTGTGTGTGTGTGTGTGTGTGTGCGTGCTCAGGTGCTGTTCGTCTGGTGACTCTGAGACCACCCCTTGCCCTCTGAACCCTCTCAGACTCTCTTTCAGTATATCCCCAGTCCCCACCCCATATCAACCTCAATTACTGGATGTCAGGTCAGCACTGACAGGACCAGGGAGAGCATCCCCATGTAGTTACTGATATAACATAATAAGTTGGAGATTGACCATCCATCACTATGAACTCTAAACAAGAAATTAACAAGAGTCAAGAGCATTTTCAAATATTACAACATACATTTTTGTTTTAGTTTAAAAATAGATTACAATAGGCTATAATGACAATATTTCAATTTTTTTGTAATGTACAAAATATAGACCTTGTATTCTGCTTCATGTTTTTTACTTTCAGGATGTAAAGTATAAAAATGCAGATTATTTTTCAGTATTCATACTGATATATTCAAGTACAAACCCAGCATTTTGTGTGAAATTGAAACTGGATGCTATGTGCCTTTTACTGAAGATAAATGACTCCCTATAAACAATATGTTCCAATGTCCAGTTGGAGTGAGTGTAGTGCTGTCCAGTCAGCAGCATATGGCAGTGAAGCATGCACTTGACTTTGAGCAGTTCCCAGGCCCAGCCCTGCCTGGCTCAGAGGGGACAGCTGTGTGGGGTGGTTTGGCTGAGTCTGGGGATAGCTCTCTGTCCACACCTGACCTCTGACCACTAGAGTTGGTTAGAATGCTCTCACTGCAAAGGTCAAAGGTATCCTGCACATGCTCAGCGGAGCTCAGCCCATTCTGGACGTCAGAATAAACCTGTTTTTAGTATGTGTTCGTCATTATTTTATTCATCAAGTGTTTTAGTGCCCTGTTTTAGTGCCCTGTTGCATGAGTTTCACACAATTATTTACCTTTTAAATGATTTGCTTCAGCAAATTAGATAACAAATTAATATAATTAATTTCACTACATTTTATGTAAAAGTTTTCATACAATTTGGTAAACATAAAATCATCACATCTGTAAACATATGTTTGCTTTCAATTTGAGACAGTAAATACTCAAAAACTGATTGCATTGAGAATGGATTTCAAATTGATTATAAAAGATATCCATTCCAAATTGTACAAAGAACTTAATAGTGGTGTAAAATACATGAACCTTTAGATGTGTCTTAATAGTGGTGTAAAATACATAAACCTTTAGATGTGTCTTAATAGTGGTGTAAAATGTCATGTCACAGTTATGTTTTTGTAATTGGTTCATATTTTATATATTCCATTACTTGTGTTTTTTACTTAACATAAGTACTTAAGATGAATATAGAAAACAAATATTGTTTACAGTGTTAACTACTGTAACAATTTCTAAATCAAGACAAATACAGACAGGCTCCAAAGTATACCTAGATCACATCTAATCAACATTTAAAATAATGAAGAATTAATGGGTAAAGGTAGGGATTATTAATGTAGGGATATAAAATAATATAATTATACAGTATTATTTAATATTATGTATACCATATTGAATCAAATGAGACTAGGGACATGTATATGTGGAATTTGTCAATATGAATGATTACAATAATTATATGAGCAATCATATTAATTTAGAGCCACCTCTATCTATAGTAATATTATTGCTGTACTTGCTGCAGCTGTGGTATAGTTACTTTAACCAACAGACAGTAGCGGCAATGTGTGTTTTGTGTGAAATAGTGATGTGTGATTGTAGGGACTGTGGGTTCCTGAAACACAGCGCGTGTTGACTAGTGTTGTTCCTGTCAGATCTGTCTGTCGACAGGTCAGCTCCTCTCTCCATCTCTCCTCTCCGTCTCTACCAGGAATTTTTCTTTACTCGCTGTTACAACAGGAGAATCAAAAGATTTAAGTGATTTTTTTAGTTCACAGAATACAAGAGCTCAAATTAGAAACTTTCACTTACCTGATGCATCTGCACTGTCTATATGCATGAGTTTGATTATTTGCATTTGTGTGCGTTGTTGAATATTTACACAATACACATGTAATTTATTACTATCTGCCCAGGAGCCAGTTAAGGGGTGGTATTTTTGGTGTTCATGGTCAGATGATGAACAGTGGTGGCACCTCATTCCCCAAACTGCATGATTGTCATGGTGGTCTCCTCCAGTCCTCCCTCTGCTCTGTGTGCATATAGAGTCCCCCTCTCTGTCTGCATATAGCAGGACTGTGGTTGAAGCTGATCCCCACTGACCAGCCCAGGGCCCGGGGGCTTTCCATGGGGAAATGAGCTACCTGCTGATCTCTTCAATAACATCCCATCCCAGACATCCTCCACTATTCACAGAACTAAGGCCAGACTTTATAATGTGACAGTTAGCTGTCAACGTCCATCCAGGTTATTGGAAAGGAAGTTTTAGCCAAAAATGTGAATTATCAACCAATGGAATTATTTGTGCAGGTGAGGTTTAACGCTGTTACCAGGAGGACTGCTGTTACCAGGAGGACTGCTGTTACCAGGAGGACTGCTGTTACCAGGAGGACTGCTGTTACCAGGAGGACTGCTGTTACCAGGAGGACTGCTGAGAGGGAAGACTTCACTTCTAGAATATTGATTGCTGATTAATCAGGAAAGTTAACTCTATAGAATGGTGCAATGCTGTTGGAAGTGACTGTCACATACGGTCCTAAGTAACGCTGGCAGCAGGATGAGCTTCGTACTGGATTTGTCTATGAATTTGTATGTCCTTATTTTGTTATTTTATGAGAGAAGTGCTGATTTTCTACTGATTATATTAATGTTTTGACTTTGCTGTGCAACAGATGCAGAGCAGATTTCAGTCTAAAATGAAGTTCAGTTTTTAAAAAGGGGTACATAAACACATTTAAATATCAGAGACACAAACGTGGACAGTTTGGAAAGGTTTGACATTACTGTACATTTAATTATCAGAGACACAAACATGGACAGTTTGGAAAGGTTTGACATTACTGTACTTTTAAATATCAGAGACACAAACGTGGACCGTTTGAAAAGGTTTGACATTACTGTACATTAAAAACAGAGAAGAAAAAAACGGATTTGACATACTGCTCTTGCTCATCAAAATTGCAGGGCGAATTGTGAGATTTACCACAATAAGGATGACTGATTTATCCTGAGTCTCAGGGGTCAGTGAAATGACCCTGAATCATAAAAACCCTGCTTGGTGACCAGCAGTGAATGTCAGCAGTAGAAAATGTTAAATAAAAAAGCTGTTCGTTTCGGGTCCCAGACCTCACAAAGATGTCAGGTTGGAATATTTTGTGAGAGGGTCATGTTCATGTCCTCATTACCAATACCAAATAGAAGTTCAATTCATCCTAATGCTTTATTTAGCCACAGTGAAATTAGTAGATTGGTATCAATTTCCCCTCATCCTCACCCAAACTACCCATTTACCCAAACATTTCTGTGAAAATGAGATACAGCGAGAGGGAAAACAAAACGTTCTAGTTCAGTTTGATTCCCTGTAGTGGCCTGTGCCTCATGAGACATAGAGGCTTAAGTTCGTTTGACCTCAGCCACATAGTCGATCCCATCCAAGGTAATAGGAAGCATCTCATTTGTGTTGTCTGAGGCACAGCAACTACAGCATTCCCTTTGAAAGGTTCCCATGCAGCATCAAAGACATGCATTAATAAAGGGTGTTTTGCACAAGGTTGATTAGCTGTAATGTGCCTGTCTAGTAATTCCTGTCTGATGGCAGCAGCTTCAGATGGAGGAACAGCAGACGGTGTTGTATTTCCATATGGCTGCCTTTTATGGACGCTGGGGCTAGATGTGTATTGATCTGGATTTGATAACGATTCTATTAGTTCTATTAAATGTGTATATGTTCAAGGTCTCAGTTACACACTGAGAAAGAAAAAAAGAGTGAAAGAAAAATAAATGAGTGTGTAAGGGTGGATTGTGTTGCATGTAATCTAAGAGGGGGACATTGGTAGCGTCATCAGGAAGTGTCTGGGAAGTTAGTAAGGAGTAGACAAGAGGTCTCTGTGGAGGAGCGTGTGTGTGTGTGTGTGTGTGTGTGTGTGTGTGTGTGTGTGTGTGTGTGTGTGTGTGTGTGTGTGTGTGTGTGTGTGTGTGTGTGTGTGTGTGTGTGTGTGTGTGTGTGTGTGTGCGGGTGTGTGTGTGTGTGCGGGTGTGTGTGTGTGTGTGTGTGTGCGTGTGTGTGTGTATGTGCGTGTGTGTGTGTGTGTGTGTGTGTGAGTGCGCGTGCGTGTGTGTGCGTGTGTGTGTGTGTGTGTGTGTGTGTGTGTGTGTGTGTGTGAGTGCGTGCGTGTGCGTGCGTGTGTGTGCGTGTGTGCGTGTGTGTGTGTGTGTGTGTGTGTGCGTGCAAGATGCTTACGTGATGTAGCGTTTATGCATTTTTGAACGGCAGTATTTTCTTTTTTAACTTATGATCAGATAAAGTGTACTAGACGGAGGCTCGTTAGATTTATTTGACAATTTAAAACACAATACAGCCACATGTGGATAATGCATTTAAAATCATTGAGGATGGCATAAAAAACGTAGAAAACGTATTTCCATTGTGGTCCTCTTAAATAAATGGTTAAAAAATGAGAAACATAAACATAGTAGTCCTATTCTACACGGTAGAGCTAGTCTATTAGCCGTACACATATAACACATTCCAAAACAAAGGACCACATTGTAACAGCCTTACAGCAGGGGTACCGACTCTTACTCTACGAGGTCCGCTGGTTATCTGTTCTACCTGATCATTAATTGCACACACCGTGTGTCCCAGGTCTAAATCAGTCCCTGATTAGAGCGGAACAATGAAAGAAAGTGGAGGAACTGGCTTCAAGGTCCAGAGTTGAGTTTAAGGGCTTTTAGAGCATTTCATACAGACATGATCTCTTCTTCTATTGCTCCATCATTAGCCAGCTTTTGACATTCTTTTGAAATGAATTTATGGTTGGCATGGTTTGGACTCCAGCAGTTTTGGCTGGTCTGTAGCTTATTTTTTAGATGTTTGGTTCTGCTGGTGAACCATGATGTGCAGGCATAATCAAAGTGACACTGGACTAGCGCATCTGCCAGTCTTTAGGGTCTTTAGGGTGTCACTATCAGATATTTTGAGGTCCGAGCAAGGAATGAATTGATTTGGTTTATCTTTGTTAAAACCTTTAAGGCCACAGTCTCAGCAGGTACCTACCTAATTCACACCCAACGTCTCTCTCTCTCTCTCTCTCTCTCTCTCTCTCTCTCTCTCTCTCTCTCTCTCTCTCTCTCTCTCCCTCTCTCTCTCTCTCTCTCTCTCTCTCTCTCTCTCTCTCTCTCTCTCTCTCTCTCTGACACATACACATACAGATACACACACAATCACACACACTCTACCACACATTCCGCCATGACTGGTGAGAGTCCAGGGGCCACAGGGTCACCTGTTATTAACACACTGACCACTTGTAGCAGCTCACTGACACAGATCAGTGGTCAGCAGGCCTGTCAATACCTTCCATCAGGGCCTGACCAGACAGACAGAGGTCATTATCAGTCATCTGGGCTTAGGGCCTCAGAGCACAGCACAGTGGGGACCTCTGGGACTGGCTGGATGATTTAGTGCTTCAACCCCCAGACAGGTCAGGTCAACGTCCCTCCGGCCAGAGCCACGCTGACCCCTCCGCCCTTCTACCTTACTCTGCCTTACACACACTCTGCCTCTTTCTCTCTTCTTTACCTCTCTCCCTTTCTCTCTTCTGTACCTCTCTCTCTCTCTTTCCCTCTTCTTTACCTCTCTCTCTTTCTCTCTTCTTTACCTCTCTTTCTCTCCATTTTTCACATATACACATTGAGCTGGAACAAATAGTGCTAACCAGCAGTCCAGCACATCTTCAGATTATCTCAGTAGTTTTGAGACTATGTATTTAATGTGTGTAGATGAACAGAGCCTCCAAGCCTTTAATGTGGCTCAGACTGTTACATATGGAAGAGTCACATCCCAGCCATGTCCTTTTCATTTCATTTAGCAGCGAGAGGCAGATAAATCTTTGGGAAAACACTCATTTGGAAGGAAGGAATGCATTCGGAGGGAGGCAGCCTCTGGAAAGTTATAGGAATGTATATTTAGAGAAATTAACATAAGACATTTTACACAGTCCAAGAAGAATATAATCCATGCATAATTGATTGGCGGCGTGATTGCCTGAGTTTACTGTAATTTTTCTATAGTGAGAGAAAGTCTCTCCTCGGGCTGTTTAGCCTAATAGATTTGAGGATATTTCATTTAGGGCTGTCCAGGAGCAGAGCAGCTGCAGTGCTGCAGTGATTTCTTTCTCTTCCAACATGTATAACTTTATGCCACTGAAATGTCTCTAATTTAGCAGGCAAAACCAAGGTCACAAACACTCTAATTGCCTGCCATTTTGATAAAATCTATCAACTTTTTTGTCTCACGTTCCAGTTTGAAAAGCCGGTGAGTGGGCTCTTTACCCGTTTGTATGTTCAGTGTGGTTGCATTGAAAATGAGGCTGTTTGGTTTCATATGTGTCTTTTATAACCAATGCCATGACCCTCTGACCCCTGCTATGGCTGCCATTGTCCTTTAGAACAGGCCAGAGTACAACAGGAAGGAGATTCAGAATTTATAAAGAAATAATGCAGAGCCCTGATGATTACAACATATTATTTTATATATTATATTTATAGCTTTTGTTGTTTTCCACCAAAGGCAGCCATTATACTAGGTCAAGATATTTGTTCTCCACCTTAGAAACTACTTTTAGAAAATAGGACCTCACTCTTGATAATGCTCCACAATAAACACTGGAATTTCAATTTCAAACTCTGGCCTTGTACCAATTGTACTGTATACTTCTTAAATGCCAGTGGATCGATAAATGAACAAGCTAATTTAGGAATTTATGGCTATATAAAGTAATAGCCCGACACACCTGACGCCAGGACTGACTGCTGTTATTCAGTCTCTCTGGGTCGTGAAGCTCTGATGGTGCAGAAGGACATACGAGAGAGAGGAGGACAGTGAGTTGATGATGGCAGTTCTCTGTGCCTGGCTCTAGGGAGCGTTGTGACTAGGCCGTAGTGTAGTGGAGCCACTGTCTGGGCCCTGCTTCGTTATCCCCTTTCTAACCATCCACCTCCACCCGCCCTACTGGGGCCCCAGCCGCCCCACTGCCACCGCACCAACCACTCGGCCGAGACGAGGGGCAATGAACTCCGAAACACGCCATTCATCTTCCAGATGGAGTGATTTAGCATGGGCTGTGTTCCCCAAGAGCCCCTGCTCCCTTACCCCTTACCCCTGCTCCCTTACCCCTACTCCCCATTCTGCAGAATCAACATTTCATTTCCTTAGCTTGATGTTTTGTTACTATGACAATAGAAATCAAGCAGTTGAGATGCATTTGGAACATCCTGTGTATTTCCGACCATTAGAGAAAATAGAGAAACATGACGTTGGTAACAGAGGACAAATGAATACGTCTGACTGGACCATGGTGCTCTATGGGGAGTTGAAATCTAACGGGGGGTAAACTCCTCCTCTTTCCTACTGAGCTTTACCAATGAGGGGAAGGGGCACACTTATTTTGATTTCACTCCCGTAATTTTCTCATCACTCAGAAGCAGCCACCTGTCTCTTCCCAAGATTCCCTTCCTTTGTCTCTTAAATAATACGCCTGCATCCACATGTTGGATGGGGATGACCAGGAGGGAACAGAGAAAAGGTGTGTGAGAGATGGGAGCAAGAAATGAACAATAAGGGGGAATGCAATAGAAAGAGAGGGAGGGGGATTAAAAGAAGAGAGGTGACCTTTTTTCTCTGTGGCTCTTGTCGTGTCTGGCCATCAGTAAGCAGCAGCCATGTCTGTAAGGGGAGCCATTTTCTCGCCCATCTCATTACCACGTTTTATATTCAGCAGCGTTGAGAAGACGCTGGTCACCGCTCCCCCCCCCCCCCCACGCACCCATGGCCGGCATCAGCTGGGGTGTGTGTGTGTGTGTGTGTGTGAGAGAGAGAGAGGAGGGAGTGGGGGTGCAGGCATGGGGGTAAGGGGGCAGCATGGGGGGTGGGGAGATTAGACAGACGGACCCCTGGGTTGGAGGCCAGAGCTCAAGTTCATCACCACAGACAATGGAAAGCTCTTCGGAAAGCAAATGGGCTCTCAGTGATATTGGCCTTGGTAGCAGTGGGGCTTCAGCTGAGCACGCACACACAGCCGTCCCCCAAACCACTGCAGACCCCTCTCTCTCCCTGAGCCACCTTCATTACGCTCGATACCGCTGCACCTCTGCTTCTCCCCACCGCAGCCCATCTCCAGAGCCCACTACTGTTAATTATATGCTATGAGCACCTCTAGCCACAGTGACAGTGTGTGGAGCAGTATGTGTTTCTGGGCATGCGCACTGAGTCAGCCTCTGCTGTGACTAGAGCTCACGATGGTGACAGAGCTAGTCCCCTCCTCCTTCCCTCCTCCCTCCTCCTCCTCCTCCTCTACCTCCTCACACCCCCATGCAAGGGCAGCTGCTCCCCCAGCCCAGCGTAACTGCCATTGTGAGGATCCACTGGTGGTGTGAAATTAAACAGCCCTGTCAGTCAGTCCGTCCGTCCGCCGTCCCCTGATGATAAGTGGCGTGCTGCCCACATGTAGCTCTGGTTATCTGCTGTAACACTGCAGGTCAGCCCACTAAGGTGATCATGGGAATTAGAGTTCTGGACTCTAAAAAATCTCAGCGTGGAGAAAAATGTACTTGTTCGTAGTGGTTTTTCCTATTTCGTTTTTTTTTATGATGTTAAGTAAACTGTGATACTCAGTGCTTGATATACAGGCTAATGGCAAGCAGACCGTAATGTAGTAGATCTATCGACTGTACCGTGACCCATCCAGGTGAAGTGTTTTATGCTAAAGACCCTAACTGGTGCTCCCTTGTCCTATTTTGCATATGTTTCTGATGAAAGTGAATATAAATAGTAAACGTTAAGGTGTTATGATGTGGAAATAGGACATTCTCTGCATTAGATGTACAGTATTCAATACATAATGAAAACATATTATTCACAGGACTACTCAAGGAGGTAAGAGCAGTAGTCTTCAAAAAAGAAATGAGGTGATGGAATTAATGAAAAGGCCATTATTGCCAGAGCAAATTATATTTTTGAAATGAATAGTTAATATTTTATTATTACTATATATTGTTAATGCACTCTTTGCATTTTTGCTAATATAATGTATCCTTCCACATTCATTTCACCACTCAGCCTTGATGAGTACTTCAAATGTGAATTAAAGCACTCCATTTTTACGAAGAAAATGAGTAATAATTCAGAATTATTAATAATATATAATAATGCTATTCAGGAAAATTGAAAGTTCAAAAACAGAGGGGAGAACAGAGAGTGATTGCTGTACCTGGGATGGTTTGGTGTTTAGTGTGTGACGCTACAGGTCAGAGAGGTTGGTCAACAGAATGCAAACAAAGGTCTGACCGCTGGTCATCGCTGGTCAACACAATTTAGCGGTCTGGTCTGAGGTAGGCTGAGCTGGGCTGGTGGTTGGCTCTGGTAGCTAATTGAAGCTGAGCACTGACAGGTCTCCTCATCTCCTCCTGTACTTAACCCATTTAGAAGTCACTGCTAACACGGACCTCTCATTAATATGAATTATCCTGCGTGTTCATTTGAGCCAATCCCCATCTTTAATGCACTTAAACATGGTGAGGATGATAGGGCTGTGAGGTGCTGCTGAGGGACAGACTCTCTATCTGACTATATGGGGTCAGGAGGAGGAGGAGGGGAGGATCTTTCTCTCTCGTTGTCTTTTCTCCTTCAACTCCACCCTGTCTTTCTCTGTCTCTTTTCTACCTCTCTTCCACTCTCTCTCTCAATCTAGGACGATTCTGCGAAGGAAATGAATTCCTTTGTTTACCATGACTTTTAAAAATAACATTAGAAATTCTCATGATTATGATAGTATGAAAAGGTGATTCTACGCCAGCGGGAGCGGAAACTATTTTTGGGATCTCAGATTGTTCTGGCAATTCTCACATATAAACTTAATTGGGAGGAAGGATGTTTGACATGCTTCTTACATTTGTATCACAAACCACTTTTGAGAAAATCATGATGAAAGTGACCATTTTAGGCCTTTCTAGACCTGTACCTGCCTCCTGTAAGACCCTGTGATCTGTGAACTGTACATGATACAGACGACATCTTGCTGGCATTATACTCCTTATAGTGTGATCTAACACATGGAGTATGTCTACATTCAACAACAACAACATGTCACATTCATTTACTCAACATAAAATTATTAATATCTCAAAACAACCCTTTTTGATTTAGTTAAGTCTAAGACATTGTTTGGAACAATATAGTGTACAAATAAATCATATTTTCAGAGTGGCCTGGCAACTTGCCGAATGTGCAATCCTAAAGAAGGGCTGTGATTGGTTAGTGAATGTCAATTTCTATGTATAAAATAGGTCATATCATTAAAAGTACCAGAGAGCCCACTCTGGAAATGTGATGTGTTTTAAGAGTATATTGTTACAAACAATATGTCTAAAAATAAGCTAAATAAGACAGGGTAGTTTTGAGATGTTCATATCTTTTATGTTGAATAAATGAATGTGAAAATGTGCATTTCCGAATGTAGACATACTCCATGTGTTAGATGACACTATAAGGAGTATAATAACAACAAGATGTTGTCTGTATCATGTACAGTTCACAGATCACAGGGTCTTACAAGAGGCAGGTACTAACAAGGCCTAAAATTGTCACTTTCATCATTATTGTAAAAATAATTGTTTGTTATACAAATGTGAAAAGCATATTAAACATTTTTCATCCCAAGAAGTTGCGAGATACCAAAAATATTCTCTTCTCCTGCTGGGGTAAAATCGCACTAAAATGATTGAGATTGGATGGTAATGTCAATGGAGTCATTTTGCAGCTATGCTTAAACCCTAATGGTGCTGCTAGAGTGACCTGGGTCAGCCCTGGCTCCCCATCTTTTCCTCCAGCAGCAGAAGGGCCTGGGTCAGCCCTGGCTCCTCATCTTTTCCTCCAGCAGCAGAAGGGCCTGGGTCAGCCCTGGCTCCCCATCTTTTCCTCCAGCAGCAGAAGGGCCTGGGTCAGCCCTGGCTCCCCATCTTTTCCTCCAGTAGCAGAAGGGCCTGGGTCAGCCCTGGCTCCCCATCTTTTCCTCCAGTAGCAGAAGGGCCTGGGTCAGCCCTGGCTCCCCATCTTTTCCTCCAGTAGCATAATGGCCTGGGTCAGCCCTGGCTCCCCATCTTTTCCTCGAGTAGCAGAAGGGCCTGGGTCAGCCCTGGCTCCCCATCTTTTCCTCCAGTAGCAGAATGGCCTGGGTCAGCCCTGGCTCCCCATCTTTTCCTCCAGTAGCAGAATGGCCTGGGTCAGCCCTGGCTCCCCATCTTTTCCTCCAGCAGCAGAAGGGCCTGGGTCAGCCCTGGCTCCCCATCTTTTCCTCCAGTAGCAGAATGGCCTGGGTCAGCCCTGGCTCCCCATCTTTTCCTCGAGTAGCAGAAGGGCCTGGGTCAGCCCTGGCTCCCCATCTTTTCCTCCAGTAGCAGAATGGCCTGGGTCAGCCCTGGCTCCCCATCTTTTCCTCCAGCAGCAGAATGGCCTGGGTCAGCCCTGGCTCCCCATCTTTTCCTCCAGTAGCAGAATGGCCTGGGTCAGCCCTGGCTCCCCATCTTTTCCTCCAGCAGCAGAATGGCCTGGGTCAGCCCTGGCTCCCCATCTTTTCCTCCAGCAGCAGAATGGCCTGGGTCAGCCCTGGCTCCCCATCTTTTCCTCCAGTAGCAGAATGGCCTGGGTCAGCCCTGGCTCCCCATCTTTTCCTCCAGTAGCAGAATGGCCTGGGTCAGCCCTGGCTCCCCATCTTTTCCTCCAGCAGCAGGCAGCCAGCACCTCCTGGCTGGACAGACTACTAGGGGTGTTAACAGGCTCTATATTGGCTGGTCTTCTAGGGGTGACAGGTGTGACCACAATGATATAAAGAACCGTAATGGACAGTACATTATGTGCCATGGTGTTTGATTATGTGCGGCGTGTTGATGTGGATTTGCACGCCATCTTCATGCCTTCTGTAGTCTATGGTTTTGTCCCATATTCTTATTATTATTGTTATATTCAACCTGCTTTTTGAGCTACTTTGACGTGCCGTGCACAGTATTTTAGTGATGTGATGCAGCCCATATTGATCATGACTCTGGATTGATAGACAATCTGTGTTTGAACTTGAACTTGACTGTGAGTGGCTACCTCCAGTGGTCATATAGAGCCTGTTGTGATTGGAGGTTGATGCTGGACACTGTGTTTCTCTGGTTAAGCTGTCCACTCCACCCTGCTCTCCTCTCACTGTGCTGACAGGGTCTTGGGGGAGCGCTGCGTGGTCACAACTCCTGGCTCTGTGCTGGTCCGTGGGGATGCGGGGGCCGGGGGGGTTGTTGGTCAGTGTGGCAGCTCCAGCTTACACAGTCTTTTTCAGGCTGCCTGTCTCTCTCCGCTTCCCTCCCTGGCTCTCTGAGTCTCTCCCTCAGTCTCTCTGGGTTTTTAATGTGGATGTGGACGCAAACATCGTTTGCTGTCAGACACATACAGAGTTTTTGAACCCCTGCTGAGTATACTGTCTTTAGATCCATTTGATACTGTATTTAAAATTCAGTTCTATAGAATCAGCACTTAGAAATAAGTAGGAGGAAATGACTGAGGGACTAGAAAATTGGCAGTGGTTTGACATATAGTTTCTATGAAGGGAATATTGCATTGTTTTGAAATGTCCCAAAGATGTCCTCAAAAGTGCAGCCGTTAACTGTTGCCATATGGCTAAACTCAACAAGAAAACCAAATGTTACAGGAAGTGGGTTAGATAGAGCTGTGTAAGTAATTATGAACATACAAATATGTAGATATAGTATTTTTCATTTATTATAATAACACTTCTTATATTTCACCTAATCAATAAATCGCTGTAATATTATCATAAAATAGCAGTTTTTTTCCACTCAGATGCTTGAGACTGAAATATGACAGTGTTCTCTAAATGTAAAGCATAGTAGTCACAGGCAACCAACCACACACACACACACACACACACACACACACACACACACACACACACACACACACACACACACACACACACACACACACACACACACACACCATACACACACACACACACACACACACACACACACACGCAAACACAAACACAAATGCGCACGCGCACGCACACGCACACACTGAAGTGAATTGAAGTCATTTTGATGAAAAATGAGGGGCAGGCTGATTTGGGACAGCTTGGTGGAGCCGGCAGTGATGCCATTAAGCGGCACCCTGGCTGATAAGGCGAGCAGAGTTATTGAATAAATAAATAAATTAAAATAATATCTTATGTATTCTTTTCACCTCCCTTCAGGCCCCCCATCCCAAATCCTGACCAGTCGGCCCTTCCCCCCTAACCCCCAGCCGGGACCCCGCCTCCCCCAAACACCCACATAATTTCCCTGCACCCCTTCACTGCTGATGCGGGCACCGACCGCTGCTCCTGGAACCTTCCCCTTAGCATCCATCCACCAGCATATATTAAAACAACTGGAATGCAGCTTCACAATAAATAATACATTTGACTAATACACATTCAGCAGGAGTCAGTGTTTACCCCCCACGCCCACACATCCAGAGGAGGGAGAAAGACAGAATCCAAGGAAAGAATAGTTTCCCCCAGAACACAGAGCAGTGACGGCTCGATAATAGGCTAAAACAACTAGCATGAGAGCAAGGGAGTGAGGGAGAGGGAGAGAGAGAGAGATCGAGGGAAAGAGCGAGAGAGAGAGTGAGGGAGAGGGAGAGGGAGAATGAGAGAGAGCGAGAGAGAGAGAGAGAGAGAGAGCGAGAGAGAGAGAGAGAGAGAGAGAGAGAGAGAGAGAGAGAGAGAGAGAGAGAGTGGCAAGCATATTATAACTCATCCATGTGGATCTCCCTAGTAGATTGGGAACAATCCCTTGTTGAAATTGTCTCCTAAACACTTAGAGAGAAGGAGACAGCACGGAGCAGCCTGCCAAGCTCATTGTGTTCCTGTGTGTGTATTCTCACACTGCCTGCTATCCTAGCCAAGGTAGAGAGACCTCTGAGAGAACGCATGTGTGTGTGTCTGTACCGGTGCCTGTCTTGCGAGCCAGCCAGCGAGTGAGCGAGAGAACGTGGCGTGTGTGTGGAGGAGAGAAAGAGAGAGATGGTATTATGCACTGTGGATGTTGCCTCGTGTTTAACCAGCCTGCCTGCAAGCCCAGGTACTGCCTGCTTGCGCGCCGGCTTCTAAATAAGCAGCACATTCACCGTCCCCTTAAGGACAGGAGGCTAGGCTGCAGAGTGTGAAATCACACTAATAGTCAGTACAGTAGCTAGCGCTGAGCAGGAGCCAGAGCAGGAGTCAGCTCCTACATGACTTACTACTGTAGGTAGAGGACAAGCAGCACCAGAAGAGACAGTGTGGATTGGACGTCAGAGGGAAAAGAAAGAGAAAATACAGAAAGGTCAGTAAATTCCTTTTTTATTTTTGCTCTGTGGAATGTATTTTCTTCTTCTTCTCCCACTCTGAGTCCAGTAAGTCTGGAACCTGGGCTGTGACTGCTGCGTTTTGCTGGAGAAACTATTGATTCTTTACAAGTTTGTGGGAAGTGTGCTACTGTTTGATCCTGCCAGGTGGGAGCAGGTGGAAAAGCTGGATGTGTGGGTCTGGCTGCTGGAGCAGGCCAAGTCATCACTAGTGTATAGACTGTGTGTGTACGTTTGTGCATGTGTGTGTTTACATTTTAGGGAGTGGGTGTCTGTGTGTGTGTGTTTATATAACATTTTACATTGCATTACATTTTAGTGTAAAGTATCTATATTTGTGTGTGTTATTATCATATTTGTTTGTACTCATATTTCCTGCTTGTGTAAGTTGACTGGATCAAACTGTGTGTGTGTGTGTGTGTGTGTGTGTGTGTGTGTGTGTGTGTGTGTGTGTGTGTGTGTGTGTGTGTGTGTGTGTGTGTGTGTGTGTGTGTGTGTGTGTGTGTGTGTGTGTGTGCGTGCGTGTGTGTATGTGTGTGTGTGTGCGCACACATGTGTATGGTTGTGATGCTGTCTATATTTTTGGGAGTGAGGGGGA
The DNA here is from genome assembly GCF_002021735.2 of Oncorhynchus kisutch. Lineage (NCBI taxonomy): Eukaryota > Metazoa > Chordata > Actinopteri > Salmoniformes > Salmonidae > Oncorhynchus > Oncorhynchus kisutch. Next base: position 66,328,660 of record NC_034181.2, on the reverse strand, counting down.
GGCGGAAGGGGGAGGCTAGGGGGACCCCCCCGTGGTCAGTAGTGAGTGGGCCAGAGAATGGGATCAGGGGAATGGGGGCCGTGACAGAAAAATAAAAGCGGTGGCTGTGCTGAAAAGATAAATAAAAGCGCACTTTGCCACCATTTCATCCTGTATGTGTGTATGTAGTTATTTGGATGCTTCGGCCAGCACTGATGGACAGACACTGATGACTCCCAAACACGCCAAACACTAGCTGTCTCATGTGGTGACATATTACACACTGAGGGGGTCATTGGACCCGTGACCTGCACACACACAGGTGCAGGAAGCACAGTAACCCACACCGTGGTGCACGCCATACATACACACCAACCAAGATGGTGTCCGCCATTTCCTCCTCCAATGGCGTTTCATGTACAGTCATGTCCACATCGTCATTAGATTTTTTTAATAGAGCTTTGTGGTGGGAAAAAAGTATGTTGTCTTTTACTTCTCACTTTGGTAGTTCATTTTGAAATTATAAATTTTTTGTAAATAATGTTTTTAAAATGTTGGTTCGATTTTTTCTGTTTTGAACTATAATTTATAGTATGAATGTGGTTGAGATTTGGAAGGGGGAAACGGCGGGACTTAAGGTATGTGTCAGCACTTAGACACGTTTAGCCACACTCAAAAGAAAACTGGAAAAGCCAGGACTACCAAATTGTCAGCAACACTAAAGACATCAACACAAACATTTCAGCCATCCATCATAGCTGTCGCTCTGTTTCTGTGACGACAGTGATTTATTCCAGGGCTGAAATCCATTTGAGTCTGAATGAGGACATAAACTCAGTCCAACAGGAGGACTACAGACACACACACACACACACACACACAATCACGCTGAGCATGTTAACACAGGTACCGTAGAGAGCAGGTGTGCCATGTTCCCTCACAGCCATGTTTAAAACCACACATAAAACCACACATCCCACAATACACCATTGTAAACCTCCCCGCAGGGTCACTAGATACTAAGCAGACCAAGAGTACCCAGCTAGCAGCTAGAAGTTGTGGGAAGGTTGTATGCAAAATAACCATAGGACAACCTCGCTCTCACCCATCTCTAAGAAACTTGTGGTTATCAGAACATTATGTGTTGGCTGGGTACACAATATTTACTTCTATATTTACTTCTACGTATTGTTTTGATTAAATGTAGGTTCATTATTTTTCAAATGCATCATCACATAAATTAATTGTATGCACACACACTCACACACAAGCAAATAGAAATGTAATATCCTGAAAACTACATCTAAATCCCCCTAATTGTAAATCTTGAAATGCACTGGTTTCAAAACCACAGAGTGTGTTGTGCAACTTACCACCATTCACAGCATGTTGCAGTTGTGAAATATTTATAGGACCAGCACATATTACAGTTTTTAACAATCACTTTGGCACTAATTTCAGAACCTTGTGGTCATTTTTCAAAACTCTAGACACAAAACTCAAAACGGTCATCACTTGTAACACAGGCTGCCCAATGTTCAAAACATTGCATTGTGCATTCATATCTTTTAAGAAACCTTGCACTTGCAGAATCATTGGCTCAAATAACTAATTGATCATGAAATACCATAGGACCATTCATTTAGATCACCCACACACAAGATACCGATAGTTTCACTGCGTAGTTGTTCGTACAATCATTAAATATTGTAGTACAAAATATGTGATCCATGTTTCATTATGCTACTACACGTAAATACATCACTGTAAAAGGACTAGTAGAGAGAATACTACAGACACAGTGGAATCATTGAACAAAATATGAAATTTATTGATGAAATACAATACAATCACAACATGAATCAAAGCTAAAATAATTAGCTACAAAAAAAGAAAAAACTGTTCAAGGTCATCTGCAGTGTTCCTCACCTGACTTACTGTAAAACATCACTGCAGTGTTCCTCACCTGACTTACTGTAAAACATCACTGCAGTGTTCCTCACCTGACTTACTGTAAAACATCACTGCAGTGTTCCTCACCTGACTTACTGTAAAACATCACTGCAGTGTTCCTCACCTGACTTACTGTAAAACATCACTGCAGTGTTCCTCACCTGACTTACTGTAAAACATCACTGCAGTGTTCCTCACCTGACTTACTGTAAAACATCACTGCAGTGTTCCTCACCTGACTTACTGTAAAACATCACTGCAGTGTTCCTCACCTGACTTACTGTAAAACATCACTGCAGTGTTCCTCACCTGACTTACTGTAAAACATCACTGCAGTGTTCCTCACCTGACTTACTGTAAAACATCACTGCAGTGTTCCTCACCTGACTTACTGTAAAACATCACTGCAGTGTTCCTCACCTGACTTACTGTAAAACATCACTGCAGTGTTCCTCACCTGACTTACTGTAAAACATCACTGCAGTGTTCCTCACCTGACTTACTGTAAAAAGCTAAACAAAGGATTGATTACTGTACTTCTATATTTCCCTCAACTCTGTCTTGTGGATTTGGCCACAGGTTCTCATCCACATCACAATGGATGTTTTCATTAGCCAAAGATCTTGGGAAGAATCTTCGGGCGAATCCAGGCCTGACACTGGTCTGCCGTGATGTCATTGCATGCATCATCCATGGCCTGGAGAAGGGTGGCCTGTTCATGGGGGCGCCTATCATATACCTTCCACCTCCATGTGGAGAAAAATTCCTCAATCGGGTTAAGGAAATGAGAGTATGGGGGTAAGTACAGGGTGGTAAATTGTGGATGGGCCTGAAACCATGCTTGCACCATTTGAGCATGGTGGAACCTGACATTATCCCACACAATGACATGGGTCATGTCATCAACTCTACCAACCTGATTTAGCCCATCAAGGACGGTTACATTCGAACAGCAAATTATGTGGCTGCCTGCAACTAAATATACAGAGTATATAGAGTAGAGAGCTTTAGTTGTTGTTCGACCAAACATTAGAACGGGCAAGATGCGTAATCTAAGCAACTTTGACCATGGTATGATTGTTGATGCCACACATGGTGATTCCAGCATCTCAGAAACAGCTGCCCTCCTGGGATTTTTACAGAGTTTACAGAGAACGGTGCGATAAACAAAACACATTCAGTGAGCGGCAGAACTGTGGGCAAAACCACCTTGTTAATGAGAGAGGTCAGAGGAGAATGTCCAGACTCATTCAAGCTAACAGAAAGGCCACAAACGCTCAAATAACAGCTGTTTAAAACAGTGGTGTGCAGAAGGGCATCTCTTAACATACAACACCGTGAATAATTCAGGCTGTTGTGGAGGCAAAAGGGGGTCCTACCCAGTACTAGATAGGTGTACCTAATAAAGTGTACAGTAATGTCAAATCTGAAAACATGGTCTGGAAAAGTGGTACATGGGACCATAGAAACTGTGTCTGATAAAGAATGATGATGAAATATTACATCCATAGATAATGAAGTCCAATTGGTTCATGTTCCACGGTAATTGGTGTCAATGGATCTCGTTATCCTGAAACTTTCATGATCTAAACATGGAATATTGTTTGTCAGTTTCCGTAAAACTATGCATTAAGAGTAACGCAACAGTTACTTATCATTTTGAGCAGTTGTATCAATTGATAGTTAGATCATTGTAATGAAATGAATAGACAGTCATTTCAGAGGTAATGTGTGAATTGAATTTTGAAATGGTAATACTTTGATGTTTAAGTTGTGTCATTTTGAACAGGTGATTTTAGTTCAATGAACAAATGATCTTAGCTTTATGTGTATTGTATCCAAGCAATTGGAGAAAAAAAATAGAATTTTGAAAAATGTGCATTTTGATCATTGGTTGTGAGTTTTGTGTCTAGAGTTTTGAAATATGACATCAACGTTCAGAAATTAGTGCCAAAATTATTGTAAAAAACTGTAATACATGTAGTAATATGAAGGCTCAAACTGACATGTGAGATCAGCTGCTGCTCCTGTGTGTGTGTGTGTGTGTGTGTGTGTGTGTGTGTGTGTGTGTGTGTGTGTGTGTGTGTGTGTGTGTGTGTGTGTGTGTGTGTGTGTGTGTGTGTGTGTGTGTGCGCGTGCGTGTGCATGTGTGTGTGAGTGAGTTCGTGTGTGTGTTAGTGTGTTACTTGCTGTGATTTAGGTTTGTTTTTTCATATTGCTCTCTCTCCCTCTCTCTCTCTCTCTCTCTCTCTCTCTCTCTCTCTCTCTCTCTCTCTCTCTCTCTCTCTCTTTCTCTCTTTCTCGCTTTCTCCTGTTGACCTGTTTTCAATTGCTGATGTTTTCCCATTTTGCTTCCCTGTCGTTGTTTGTATCACAGATCATAACTCAGGTCCCATACTGTGCAGGCAGATTTATCTGAGCGAACATACGCCCCCCCCCCCCCCCCAGCCCCCCCAGCCCCAACCTTAGCCCTTAAGCCCTCATCCCTGGATTTTCACATGTCTATGTGTGTGTGGACTATGGTTGCAAAATTCAGGGAACTTTCAGTAAATTCCCTGGTTTTCCAGAAATCCTGATTAGAGGAAAATGTGCAACCCTAATGTGGACACACTTGTCTCTGTGTGCTTGTGAGTTAGATATATGTATAAGCAGAGGGAGAGAAAGTGTGTGTGTGTTTATTTATCATCGTCCATGTTTATATTGGTCGAAGGGGATTGGGGTGTCAGGAGGAGAGGAGAGTATGAGGTTGTGATTTATGCAGATGTGTGGTGAGGAGCTCTGTGCTGGGCACTTAATGTGTTTGGGTCTGCTGCTATCTGGCCTGCTAATGTGGGCCTGGGCAGCATCCGTCTGGAGCTAGGCTGGGCTGGAGCTGGAGGTGGCCTGGCTGTGTGTCTGTCTGGAGTGGAAAGGCTGGCCACAGAAAGCCAGACAGGCCACTCACACTCAACTACAGACCTCTTTTTCCAGCCAGAGAGCCTAGAGCAGGAAGAGATTGTTGTGCCTCAGCTGAATTAGAGAACAGCTGTAGGAAGAGAGGCGTGTGTTTTAGTGTTTGAACATATGAATTGGATGACAGTACTTGAAAAATAATGCCTTTGTTGTACATCATCCAAAGGTGTGCTATTCTGAACAAAATATAAACGCAACATGCAACAATTTCAACAATTTTTACTGAGTTCATATTAGGAACTTCGTCATTTGAAATAAAATCACTCGGCCCTAATCTATGGATGTCACATGACTGGGTAGGGGTGCAGTGAAGTGGAGTTAAATACTGCTCAGTTTCATCAGCTGTCCTGGTGGCTGGTTTCAGATGATCCCGCAGGTGAAAAATCAGGATGTGGAGGTCCTGGGCTAGCGTGGTTATATTTGGTCTGCAGTGGTGAGGCCGGTGGGACGTACTGCCAAATTCTCTAAAGTTACGTTGGAGCTGGCTTATGGTAGAGAAAATAACATTACATTCCCTGGCAACAGCTCTGGTGGACATTCCTGCTGTCAACATGCCAATTGTGCACTGCCTCAAAACTTGAGACATCTGTGGCATTGTGTTGTGTGACAAAACTGCACATTTCAGAGAGGCCTTTTATTGTCCCCAGCACAAGGTGCACCTGTGTAATGATCATGCTGTTAAATCAGCTTCTTGATATGCCACACCTGTCAGGTGGATGGATAATCTTGGCAAAGGATAAATGCTCACTAACAGGGATGTAAACAAATTTGTGCAGAAATGTTGAGAGAAATAAGCTTTTTGTGGATATGGAACATTTCTGAGATCTTTTATTTCAGATCATGAAACATGGGACCAACACTTTACATGTTGTGTTTATATTTTTGTTCAGTAATACATTTGCAGTATATTACAATTCTAAATGCATACACAGTTTAAAAGGTCATTATATTATCTCAAAACTTGTATCTGTGAGAAAGATATCAGTGGTATTTTACATGTTGAATCACTTGCATTGTGCAGTTTGGAATATTATTCATTCAATTGTTTTTCAACATGGGTATTGATTTTTGGATTTAGAATTTTAGGAAATGTTTAATGAAGACCTAAGTCAAGACCTGCTATTGACCATGTTGAATTCAAGCATTTTGATTTGCGATCTGAATATATATTTCCTGACATGTGATTGGAACAGTAGTAGTGCTGGTTGTCCCATAGGCATCTTTGCTCCCACACAGTGATTGAATAGAGACTGAGGTCCGGGCCTTACTATGATAATGTGCCAAACTCGGCTCTGCTCCTAAAATCCAGGATTAATGCCTGCTTTAGGGGCTTAGCATGGGCAGCCATTCAGACGTGCATGGGATTGCCTGGGCTGCTACCTTGGTCCCCTGTTATCGCCTGCAGAGGTTGACAGGGCTAGGAGCCACTGGAGGAACTAAGTGTCTCACTTTAGCACCCTGACTGACCGTATCACTCCACACTCTGTATCACTCCGCGCTTCACACTCTGTACCACTCCACACCTTCCACACCTTCCACAGGCCATGCCACACTACCAACCTGGACATCACCTTTCTGTTTTGGCTGTTAGATGGGAAATAAGGAGTTTTTAGAGCCTGATCTTGATGTGGAAGATATGATATGAGTCATATGACATACAGTATGTAGGCTTTGTCATGTAAATACTGATGTTTCTGACAGGTGCAACCATAATCAAAATGAACTTTGAATTGCTTCAACAACATTTGTGTTTTTCAAATTACAATTAATTGGATATTTCACAAGGTATGAAATATGTAAGTTATTTGTATTTTATAATCAACAATGTTACATTTTTTATTATTACCTTGAATATGTTTACAAATGTGTCTACTGTATTATTTATTTTATATTTGCTAAATTAGCTAATTAAATACTAAATCAAATGTTTGTCCCAGCTTTGAAATGCTTAGCTCATCTAATTCTTTCCAATTAATTAATTTAAGCTCAAAACGTATTAATTTTGTGCAGCTGAGGAATTATGAACTGTGATCATTTCAAAATGAAAATTATTTAGTTCATAAAGCAATTAACTGTAGGTATATGAAGTCGTGGTAAATTGAAAAGCAAAACAAAATGATAAATTATAATTGGAGTTATTTGTTGTTTGACACAGCCATATGTTGATGCATGGGTTGCTTTGGTTTTCTCAACTGACAAGAACACCATCATATACTTTGTTTATCCGTAGCCCCAAAATATTCTCGTTCTCTCACACACACACACACACACACTCACACAAACACATGCATACACACACATGTAAACACACAACCCACACACACATACTGGAAGGTTGCTATATTGCTTTGTACAACTCATATCAAGTTCTTGTGGGTGTGTAATTGTCTTAGTCCTGGTAATTTGTGTGATTTCTGTAGTGTCATAAAAATATGTTGTATTGGACTATATAGTAGCAGTGGTACTGAACGTGCAGGTCATATCATATATGTATTGTTGCCAATGTACAACTATTTCAGTGTATTTCACCTTATAACTACTATCATGACCATACTGTGTAAAATAGTCAAGTATAGGATTACTGTGGAGCAGTATCGCTGCAATGATTTGGCAGTGAACCTTTTTGTTTGTGTGTGATTGTTGTGACATGGTAGACTTGTGTCCCACATGCCTCCGACACACGAGGCAGCTCTGTTGCCTGTGTCGGATGAGTGACACCTGCTCTCGTCCTATGAGACGTCCAGCTCTGTGCTGTCAGCGTCAGCGGAGTGTCTGGGATTGGCTGTTTCCAGACATCAGCATGTCAACAGCCCTGTGGAAACATCTGCATCTTGTGCTTCAGTTCAGACCCACTCCTTTTATTTTTCCTGCTTTCAAGCAGACTTGGGCACATATGCAGCTGTGCTTGAAACATATGACAAATGCAGAGATATTTGACTCCTTATCAACAATCCTGAGCTGTGTATATTCTCTGAGGAGAGCAAGCACACTGCAAAGGCTCCACATGTTATGACATCACAACAGCAGATGAAACAGTCGATGTCTCTGCGGGATTAATTTAATTACATGAATGTTGTTTATTTTTCTGTCTCCCCATGACATCCTTGTTGCTTTATTTGTTGCTGTTGTTTTTTCTTTTGCATGTTAGCCAGGATGTTTTTTGCCTTGTTAGTTAAATCTGTAATATCCATCAGAAGGAATAAGAGGATGGGTAAATCATGTGGGCCAGCCAGATCTGAGTCTGACTCTGCCTCTGCACAGCGTCTATAGTACAGTGTCTGGGCTGTGGTAAATACGTATGGTCATTCCCCATCTTATTACATCTGATTACTGCACTCATGTGGATCATCTCTTTATGCCTTTCTCATGTCTGAGGAACTTTTACACTCTCATGTGTGAACCTTATGGACTGGGGGCTGCAATGTTTCAAATACGCTTCTTTATTCGGTGTCACCCCACATCCAGTGGGAGGATTCTAAATAATTCTGAAAGATTTCACAATGTGCAAGAGTTGGGATGATTTGCTATCCCAAAGGAAAAAAAATATGGATTTATGTTAGTATAATCCAGCCTTGACCTCATGTAGATAGGATTTATATTATGTGTGCTACAGATCAGGCCGTATAAACGATGCTGTGAAAACCCACGGTCTATTTAGATTTATCTGGGGCAGGGACGCCTTGTCTTTTGTCCCTGTGCTTACTAGAAAATCTGAATATCCGAGAGGATACATTTCCATTGAGATTGATGGGCGCAAAGCAGCATGCTGCAGTGTAGTTTGGTGCAGGGACTGATCTGTGCAAGAGTAATGGCCGCTGGTTTGGCACTGTGTTGATTCCATCTTGGCTGTCCTGCAATCAGCCAGAGGAGGGAGGGGGGGGTAGAACCCTTTTATTCCTCCGACTCCCTCCTTCACCACCACTGGAATATAATCCACTGTCTCCTGACCTTCAAATCATGCCGCGCTGCAGTCATTTCAATTGGCCTGGCCGGCATTAGCGTGAAATGTCCTCTAGCCACTCTAACCGGCACATGGAAGATTTCCTCTCTCCCAGCATGGCATCCCACCTCTTCTTCCCTCCTTTCTCTCCCTCTGCCATCATGCTCCCTGAAGTCAGGGTGGAGGGATGGAGAGAGCTTCCTCCTCCTCATGTTGGTAATGATCCTCCACAGGAGATGCTGCTGGTCAAAGCAGAGAAGGCCTTCACACCATTTTAGATTCAGCTTTGTTTGTGTTGCATTCTGTTATAGGGTTGAAATGATTCAAATCTTATAGGGATTGATACTGTATACTATAAATCAATTGTGGGCATTTTGTAATCTAATTATTTTGTGTGTAAAATATATATCAATATTTTTTGGGGACAAATGGAAATGTACATTTACAGTATGTCAATTGTAATATTGAACTAATCTTGCCGGTGGATGTTTTTGTGTCACATGTATGATTTTAGTGTTAACCCACTAAAGGGCCTGGTATTAGTATGAGTCCAAAGAGAGCCCATGGTGTAGCTGGTGTGGTGTAGTGGATCAGTACCGGTACTGAGTTTATTCTCATGTTAGTGATGCAGTGATGCGGTCATAAAGACTGAGGCAGGGCAATCACTAACTCACATGCCAAGGCCCAGCCTGTGTTATGTTGGTTGTAGACCGATATTTGATCAATAATTGAGAAAACCCTATTTGATATTGTCTGAATATTAAAAATATATCAGAGCACAAGCAGCCTCCAAAGAGACTCTTTATTCTGAGGGGTCAAGAAGCCTCTACATGTTTGGTATGTCTTCGCTCAGCATAGCTAGAGACATGTTTTATTTCAAAGAAGTCACAGAAAATATGTATTTTCATCCAGAATGCGTTGTTCATTTACATGGAAAATGACAGAAATGTTCGCAGTGCAACAACTTTTCAACATGATGTCTATCATCAGCATGTCTCATAAATTACTCCTGACTCCATATTCATAACCCCTGATGAATATGTTACGCCCTAGAATTCATCTTATGATGTACTATGAAACATCTCATCCCTTTTGGATGTTCCTGCCTGTATCTGAAGGAGGTTGTAGAGGTTATGGATTTCAAGTCCCTACTTCCTGCTTCTGTGTCTATTGGTTGACGTCAAGAGCAGGTGTGGGAGGCTGTGTGAGTCAGTGTGAGGTGTCTACCTGTAAAGGAAGTGTCATGGCTGTGACACTATGCTGACTGAGAGAAAGAGGAGTGACGTGTGTTTGTGAGTCATGTGAGAGATGTGTCCTCTGGCCCTAGAGATGTTTCCAGTGCTGTCCTCATCTGGAACCTTCTATAGCAGGTCCATGTCCCCTTCCTTCTGCCCTACGGTTGTTATTACATACAGTATAGTGTATGTATGATTAATGATCCCAATGGGAGTGTCCATAACACTATAGCATAGGGCTAGAATTGAAACGCATGCAGGGGATGTAGAGCATTCTGCTATTATTGCTCAATAAACTTAGCAGCCATTACATTTGTTTTGCTTTTGTTGAGAATAAAACAGAGAGGGCTATGAGGTTTCAAATCAACAACTGGGCCACTCTAAGAGATGGACTTATTGGAATTGCATTAAGTTGATTAGAGCCAGAAATGAATCCCATTTACCACAGAGCAGTGTTAAACACACCGTTTCCTCCAGCAATGGCACCGCATTGACAGTCAGTCAGCATCAATTGAACTCTGTGATGTGTATATCCTCATCCTGAGAGATCTGGCTTTGTTCTCTTCTAATAAAGACCGTCTGGGTCTGTCTGTGGCAGCAATGTTTCATTTCCTCATTTTCCAGAGATGGCCCTGAGTAATGCACAGTGCTTATCATACTACTGGAGAGCACTGACACAACACAACACAGCTCTCATATCTGATACCAACATGAACCTGGCTACCCCAGTCCTCGTTTCACCGCTCTGTGAAGCAGCAGTAAGGAGGAGTGTTGTTGTGTTTTAATCAGAGAATATGTCCAGCTGGACTGAACCAGGGCCATACATTGTGACCCCCTCTCCTCATTTACATATGGGATACATAGGGGATATGGAGGTTCAGGCGTGGCTAAATGTGGTCCGTCACACATGAAAAACACACATCTACTATTGTTGTCAGAAAATATATTGTGTACAGTCTTGAGCTGAGAAAAACACGGAGGTATATCTGGAGGCAATAGTGTGTGTTCATATGTGAGTGTGTGTCCGTTTCCTGGTAGTAGTGAAAGGGTGTGTGAAAGGGGGGTTGTGACGGGGCCAAGCTGTCCCCGGCTGGCTGTCCATTCATTGTGTCCCCAGCCCCCTGTCTAATTAATGTGAGCCACACTCATATACGTTATTGCACCCGGGGTCTGTCACTCATTAATCATGTGACCTTCTGTGGCGCGGTTAATGACCTTGGTGGAGTAGATCAGCTGGATATGGCTGGAGCCACGGAATTCAATTGTTTCTGGAAGTGGCTACGGTCACGCCAGGCAATTTAAACAGCGGCCCCGTTCGAGGTCCTTCTCCTGGGCCAGCGCCACCTCTTCCTGTGTGCCTGCGCCTGACTAGGGGTCCTTACAGACAAAGCAGAGAGGGGACACAGGATGGAGATCAGCAGGGGATAAGAGCAATCTCCATCTCAAGTTCTCTCATCCTGGGCCTGTTTGGTCTCTCTCCTCTGTAAGTACTGGATCTCACTCTGCATATCTCCCCCCTCTGTGATGATCTCCCTCTTCCCCTTCCTGTCAAATTCTACTTTCTCTACAAATTCTCAATGAATCCTTAGAGATAGCCGCGATCTAAACTTGGAGGCTGCAAACGAGGCATAGAGGCAGATAAATAAGATTAGTAACACACGGTTAAATGTCAGAATTCTCGTTAATGTTGCCACCCACTCTTTTTAGCAAGTTTTGCCAGTTAGCTGGTTTTGGCAACTTTTTTTGTCTAATCGCCATATAATGAATCATTGTGATAATAATCCAGACTCTATAGGTGTGCAAAGTTTAAATAAAAATGGTGTCAAGGCTGCCGCCTCCTTCTCGCAATCGTAGCATTAAAATGTTGGCTTTCTTCTCGGTGACATTAAAATGGAGGGATTTTGTTTATCCGTGCCTTTGTTTATTTAACATTTTGCTCAGCGGGAGGGGGGGGGGGGGGGGTTCAGATAGCTTGTTTTCAAGACAGTCCCTGCAGACAGCGAGCAAACACTCCACAGTGTCATCAAACAGAACAATCCTCAACTTTCCCCCCTCCACAGTCCTCCACAGCGCACACACAAATGTGCCAGAGAGGAAGAACACCATCATGGAATTTGATTGAAAATGATTGTCAGAATTTTTGTGAGTCTGTACTGTAATAATATGCAGGCAGGTTTTTATTTTATTTTTTAGATTCATACACTTAAGTGTAACCCTTCACAGAGAAACCACATTGATGGATGAAAACATAGCATTTTCATGTGGCAAACTTTGGTGGGTACTGTGTCATTAATGAATGCACTGATGTGTGAAGGGATTCTAGATTCTCTATCTTTAAGGTGGCATCAACAGCCAGTTGGGCATATTCTGAAACCTGAAGAAAATAAAGGATGAGATAAAAGCAATCTTTGTGAATGGAGAAGTGAGTTCACTCCTGTATGAAATGAGTTCTGAATTGAGCTCATTCCACATTTACGTCTCCCATTCTCTTTGGATAAATGTGAACTACCATATAGTGGATCTGTGCAGCGCTGTGGTGGGATAGTGATGACTGACTAGGCTTCTGCACTTATGTCAGTTTTCACTTTTGTTATTATTGCACACACACTATTGCATGGAATGCAAGGGAGTCTATAGCACGTTGTTTGTTAGTTATTCTGGAAAAATCTATGCTTTTTGATATAATATAACAAATATTACCAAACAATCCGACCTAAGTGTGTTTACTCCAGACCAAGGTTAAGTTGATAGACAGAGTGTGTCAGGTTCAATGTCAACATAAAGAATGCCAGAGCTGGATTATGTGTGAGGTGAATGGGGGCTGGGGCTAGTGGGGCTGGGGGTTGGGTGGAGAGGCTTGGGATGGAGCCTCCCTCCCTACCATGCCTCATTAAAGCACATTCTGTTTAACTTTCTGGCTCAACCAAACACACAGACATACCTACCATCATCTTTTTCCTTCCAATTTTTCACCCTCTCCCTTCAGTCCTTCTATCACCTCTGTCTCTCCTTCCTCCATCTTTCTCCCTCTCTCACAAGTGCAGGCTTGATTAATATTTTCCGCTGTTCTGTAACCATGGCAATGAGGTCACTGCATATGATACTTAATTGAATCTTTCCAGTGCTTTTGTGTTCATCTCCTGGTCCGGACAATAAACATCTTCTGCTGATGACTCCAACCCCCTTCCTTCCCTCGCTCCACTCCACTCCCCTCCATCTTTCTTTCTTTCTCTTCATTTTCTTGTATGAATGTATTCATTTTTTCCATCCCTCCCCTGCTTCCACCTCAGTATTCCCTCTCCCTCTTTCTCCTCGTCTATTTCTGACCCAATCTTCCTTTCTCAGCATGGCATTCTTTTATTTTTTACTCATTGTTTTCTCTCGTGTCTTGTCCTTCGCTGTGGAGCAATTTTTGCTTTATTATTATCTTATCTAGCCCAGCTCTATCCTGGCTGGTTTTGTTTCTCCAGCTCTATCCTGGCTGGTTTTGTTTCTCCAGCTCTATCCTGGCTGGTTTTGTTTCTCCAGCTCTAGCCTGGCTGGTTTTGTTTCTCCAGCTCTATCCTGGCTGGTTTTGTTTCTCCAGCTCTATCCTGGCTGGTTTTGTTTCTCCAGCTCTATCCTGGCTGGTTTTGTTTCTCCAGCTCTATCCTGGCTGGTTTTGTTTCTCCAGCTCTATCCTGGCTGGTTTTGTTTCTCCAGCTCTATCCTGGCTGGTTTTGTTTCTCCAGCTCTATCCTGGCTGGTTTTGTTTCTCCAGCTCTATCCTGGCTGGTTTTGTTTCTCCAGCTCTATCCTGGCTGGTTTTGTTTCTCCAGCTCTATCCTGGCTGGTTTTGTTTCTCCAGTTCTATCCTGGCTGGTTTTGTTTCTCCAGCTCTATCCTGGCTGGTTTTGTTTCTCCAGCTCTATCCTGGCTGGTTTTGTTTCTCCAGCTCTATCCTGGCTGGTTTTGTTTCTCCAGCTCTATCCTGGCTGGTTTTGTTTCTCCAGCTCTATCCTGGCTGGTTTTGTTTCTCCAGCTCTATCCTGTCTGGTTTTGTTTCTCCAGCTCTATCCTGGCTGGTTTTGTTTCTCCAGCTCTATCCTGGCTGGTTTTGTTTCTCCAGCTCTATCCTGGCTGGTTTTGTTTCTCCAGCTCTATCCTGTCTGGTTTTGTTTCTCCAGCTCTATCCTGGCTGGTTTTGTTTCTCCAGCTCTATCCTGGCTGGTTTTGTTTCTCCAGCTCTATCCTAGCTGGTTTTGTTTCTCCAGCTCTATCCTGGCTGGTTTTGTTTCTCCAGCTCTATCCTGGCTGGTTTTGTTTCTCCAGCTCTATCCTGGCTGGTTTTGTTTCTCCAGCTCTATCCTGGCTGGTTTTGTTTCTCCAGCTCTATCCTGGCTGGTTTTGTTTCTCCAGCGCTATCCTGGCTGGTTTTGTTTCTCCAGCTCTATCCTGGCTGGTTTTGTTTCTCCAGCTCTATCCTGGCTGGTTTTGTTTCTCCAACTCTATCATGGCTGGTTTTGTTTCTCCAGCTCTATCCTGGCTGGTTTTGTTTCTCCAGCTCTGTCCTGACTGGTTTTGTTTCTCCAGCTCTATCCTAGCTGGTTTTGTTTCTCCAGCTCTATCCTGGTTGGTTTTGTTTCTCCAGCTCTATCCTGGCTGGTTTTGTTTCTCCAGCTCTATCCTGGCTGGTTTTGTTTCTCCAGCTCTATCCTGGCTGGTTTTGTTTCTCCAGCTCTATCCTGGCTGGTTTTGTTTCTCCAGTTCTATCCTGGCTGGTTTTGTTTCTCCAGCTCTATCCTGTCTGGTTTTGTGTCTCCAGCTCTATCCTGGCTGGTTTTGTTTCTCCAGCTCTATCCTGGCTGGTTTTGTTTATCCGTGTCAAATGAACCTGCTGGGATTGAAATGAGAGGAATCAGAGCTGTTTAATGCATGTAATAATGTACATTGCCACTGCCCGTGTCCTCCTCCCTCTCCATCCCTTTCTCTCTCTGCTCCCACCCCTCTTTCTCTCTCTGTCTCCATGTCTCTCTCTCTCCTGCATGAACAACCTTTCTCCACCTTTACCCCTCTCTCACCCCCTGCTGCATTTGCATACTTAAATCAGTCTCAGGCGCAATCGTTAAATTGAATTGAAAAGACCGATGATTCAAGTGATGAAACAAAGCGCCTGGCATCCCAGGGAACCATTGATACACAAAGTGAGCCAGTGACACAAGGCGCTCTCCGAGCAGGTGTTCTGATTAATGCCCCACAAATTGGGGTCCTCTAAAATCCAGGCACAAGTGGAGAGACACGCGTCTCTCCTCTCCACACAGCACACAGACAGACCAACGCGCAAACACACACGCTGGCTCAGCCTTTGTTCACGCAGGCATGGCAGCTAATCCATGAGGGTGTACAGATTCAAAATACAAACACTGGAGTGGATAAAACTGGGAAGAGGAGGGAGGAGGGAGAGAGAGGGTGAGGAGGGGGAGAGAGGGTGAGGAGGGGGAGAGAGGGGAGAGGAGGCAGGAGGGGGAGAAAGGGGGTGTCCCGCGTCTGGATATATAAAATAATAAACAATATTCTAAACAATGCGGGTGTCATGAATTTGAAACCTACTGTTTTATTCACGTTTTGATTGCCACCTTGCCCCGGTTTTATTTTTTATGCATTTCTTTGATATAGGTTTTTATATGGCCGAGTGTGTGTAGAGAATATAGATAAAGATGACATGTTCCATCACTCTTATTTCACTTGCGTATATCACTCAGGACAAATGAAGCCCAACCACAAGGTGCAGAGCTCTGATGGCTGGGCCGCTTTACAGGAAGTCAACAACATATTATTCAACCTAAAAAAGTATCTTTACAGATCAACTTGACAGGTCATTTTCCTGAATGAGGTTTCCATAGTGAGGTCCTTCCATCAACTCTAATAACTGCAGTAGGTGAGGACGGAGCCTCAGAAGTATCTATAGAGCCAAAGAAAATAGAGAGAGAGAAACAAATAAAACTCAACATCAGATTTGGCATATGCACCATAAAATAACCATTAGTAGTTACCTACAATCTGAAGTGACAGTCTATCAATAATGTCACTCTGAAAATGGGACAGGTTTGTTGCTGCCTCTAAATCAATGGGGACTCCATATAGCTGAAAAGCAGGCAGGTATAGGAAATGCATTAAGGCTGGACGTTGATGGGAGTGGTGTGAGCGCTGGGACACCCAGTGGCTCAGAGGGACATCGTTCAGGAGATGTGGTGGCCCTGCTCGTGATGTCTCTGAGCTGGGCAGTTCCTGAACGATGTCCCTCTGAGACCTGCCTGGGCTGGAGCTGAGTCCTGCAGGCTACACTTCACCTAACGACTGCAGTTGTATGGTATTATTCTCATATATCTAAATGTATTCAATTGCCCATCAAATATTGATGATAAGAAATGCAGGCTCTTAGCTCAAAGCCTAGGGACGTCAAAAAACATCATGCAGAGTATTTGATAGAAACCTGGCGAATTTGTGTATGTAGAATTCACTGTTCACATTCGTAGTAGGGCTTTACACAGCAAAAATAAAAAATCTTGACATCCTTTTAATATATAAATATTCTTATTTTTTACAATATTCTAAATGTTTATGCATATCAAATGCACGATCACTATGCTTATGTGTGTGAAAACCTTTGTCAAACTGCACACACTTAAGACTAATAGGGTAAACCACTTAAGTTATGTTATAAACTGGATTCATCTGTGTTAGTTTAAAATACAGCATTAAGTAATCCTGACATTATGTCCCCTGACACGTCCTTCAACAGCCCCCCCCCTCCCCCCCAAACCCATGCACTCCTCCCAGACGACATATTTGCATAAAATCTGACTAGGCGTTGTATGTCAATGGAGTCTGTTCATGAATGGCCCAGGCAGACATTGGCTGGCAGCTTTGAAAGACGACTGAGGAGCACGTGCCTTTTCTGCTGGCGTGTTTAAAGTGGCAGCACTTGTGTGTGTGGAGCCTACAGGATGCCGTCGTGTGCTCCCCCTCCGCCTTCTCTGTGCCGCGTGCTGGCGTAACAGGCAGGCGTGGCAGCAACAAGTGTCTGCACATTACTACGCTTGCCAGCCCCTCACTTGGCAGCCAGCCTGCCCATCTGCCTGCCCCCTTATGTAGATAAAGAGCCAATTGTGCCAGGGGAGTGCGTTGGGGGGTGGGCGGCGAGATGGAGCAAGAGGAGGGGGAGATGATTTGCATAGCGTTGCTACGGGGACACCCATCTGATGTTAAACAGTAAAGCAGCAATTAAGGGTCATTAGTCCTTTTGTTTTGTGTTCCAGCGTGCGGCGCCGTCGCCCCAGACTGCACTGGGGCTGCCTGTGGGAATGTCAGCGCTACACGTGTCTACACGCCATCCCCCCTCCTCCTCCTCCACGCCGCCTCTCTGCTACTCAAGCTGCTTCCTCCTCCTCTTGTATACAAACCCCCGTGGCTGGGTGGGTGGGCGCGCTGCTGGCACAGACCTGGCACAGATGATGATGCCACTTTGGCAAGCCGCCCACCGTATGTCGACTAGCTGGTGACAATACAGTGACAGGAAGCACCAGAGTGTTAGCACAGCCTCTTCTGGCACGGCATAGCTCTTCTGAGATGGCTCTATTACTGTAGTTTACCCTATTAGTTTACCCTATTAGTTTACCCTATTACATTATTACTATAGAATTATTACACACCAATAATTATACTATTACTATAGAACTACTACACACTAATAGTTATACTATTACTATAGAACTACTACACACTAATAGTTATACTATTACTATGCTGAGTATAGCATAATTTACTGTACTATGACTTACATTCTTGAGCCTACTAACAAACTAATATTTCTTTACCTTTTTGTTTTCTTAGGGTCATGATTTAGGGTATTTATATTTTTTTTATATATACACTACCGTTCAAAAGTTTGGGGTCACTTAGAAATGTCCTTGTTTTTTAAAGAAAAGCACATTTTTTGTCCATTAAAATAACATCAAATTGATCAGAAATACAGTGTAGACCTTGTTAATGAGGTAAATGACTATTGTAGCTGGAAACAGCTGATTTTTATGGAATATCTACATAGGCGTACAGAGGCCCATTATCAGCAACCATCACTCCTGTGTTCCAATGGCACGTTGTGTTAGTTAATCCAAGTTTATCATTTTAAAAGGCTAATTTATCATTAGAAAACCCTTTTGCAATTCTGTTAGCACAGCTGAAAACTGTTGTGCTGATTAATTAAGAAGCAATTAAACTGGCCTTCTTTAGACTAGTTGAGTATCTGGAGGGTCAGCATTTGTGGGTTCGATTACAGGATCAAAATGGCCAGAAACAAAGAACTTTCTACTGAAACTCATCAGTCTATTCTTGTTCTGAGAAATGAAGGTTATTCCATGCCAGAAATTGCCAAGAAACTTAAGATCTGGTACAACGATCTGTACTACTCCCTTCACAGAACAGCGCAAACTGGCTCTAACCAGAATAGAAAGGGGAGTGGGAGGCCCCGGTGCGCAACTGAACAAGAGGACAAGTACACTAGAGTATCCCATTTCAGAAACAGACGCCTCACAAGTCCTCAACTGGCAGCTTCATTAAATAGTACCTGCAAAACACCAGTCTGAACGTCAACAGTGAAGAGGTGACTCCGGGATGCTGGCCTTCTAGGCAGAGTTGCAAAGAAAAAGCCATATCTCAGACTGGCCAATAAAAATAAAAGATTAAGATGGGCAAAAGAACACAGACACTGGACAGAGGAACTCTGCCTAGAAGGCCAGCCTCCCGGAGTTGCCTCTTCACTGTTGATACTCAACTAGTCTAAAGAAGGCCAGTTTTATTGCTTCTTTAATCAGAACAACAGTTTCAGCTGTTCTAACATAATTGTGAAAGGATTTTCTAATGATCAATTAGCCTTTTAAAATTATAAACTTGGATTAGCTAACACAACGTGCCATTGGAACAAAGGAGTGATGGTTGCTGATAATGGGCCTCTGTACGCCTATATAGATATTCCATCAAAAAATCATCAGTTTCCAGCTGCAATAATCATTTACAACATTAAGAATGTCTACACTGTATTTCTGATCAATTTTATGTTATTTTAATGGACAAAAAATGTGCTTTTCTTTAAAAAACAAGGACATTTCTAAGTGACCCCAAACTTTTGAAAGGTAGTGTATATATAAAAAATATAAATACCCTAAATCATGACCCTAAGAAAACAAAAAGGTAAAGAAATATTAGTTTGTTAGTAGGCTCAAGAATGTAAGTCATAGTACAGTAAATTATGCTATACTCAGCATAGTAATAGTATAACTATTAGTGTGTAGTAGTTCTATAGTAATAGTATAACTATTGGTGTGTAATAATTCTATAGTAATAGTGTAATAGGGTAAACTAATAGGGTAAACTACAGTAATAGAGCCAACTCAGTATATATTTGTATACCCTTTTTCTCCCCAATTTCGTGGTATCCAATTGGTAGTTACAGTCTTGTCTCATCGCTGGACTCGGGAGAGGCGAAGGTCGAGAGCTATGCGTCCTCTGAAACACAACCCATCCAAGCCACACTGCTTCTTGACACAAAGCCCACTTAACCCAGAAGCCAGCCGCACCAATGTGTTGGAGGAAACACCGTACACCTAGCGACCATTTGAGCGTATACTGTGCCCGCCCCGCCACAGGAGTCACTAGTGTGCGATGGGACGAGGACATCCCTGCTGGCCAAACCCTACCCTAACCCAGACGACACTGGGCCAATTGTGCTCCGCCCCATGGGTCTCCCGGTCGTGGCCGGCTGCACCTGAGCCTGGACTTGAGGGTATTTAGGGTATTTTTGTACAAACAAATTACACTTAGATCTTCTTTCAAATAATAGGTTTCACTTTGAAGCCAATATGCTTGTATTTATGTATCATAGTTCACTCAATTCATGTTTTGCATCTAATGAATGGCGAGGGCCTCTCCAACTGAAAGGGTTTTATTGTAATTAAGTGGCACACTGTGGGTGAGCCACTTTGGTACCAATATGACTCATTCTAGCCCTGCCATTCTCTCCCTGGTTCTCACAGCAGCACCACTGAATGCTACACTACATAGCCAAAAGTATGTGGACACCCCTTCAGATTAGTGGATTCAGCTATTTCAGCTACACCCGTTGCTGACAGGTGTATAAAGTCAAGCACACAGCCATGCAATCTCCATAGACAAACAGTAGAATGGCCTAACTGAAGAGCTCAGTGACTTTCAACATGGCACCATCATAGGATGCCACCTTTCCAACAAGTCAGTACGTCAAATTTCTGCCCTGCTAGATCTGCCCCGGACAACTGTAAGTGCTGTTATTGTGAAGTGGAAACGTCTAGGAGAAACAACGGTTCAGCCGTCAAGTGGTAGGACACACAAGCTCACAGGACGAGACTGCAGAATGCTGAAGCGTGTAGCGCGTAAAAAAGTCTGTCCTCGGTTGCAACACTTACTACCAAGTTCCAAACGACCTCTGGAAGCAACGTCAGCACAAGAACTGTTCGTCGGGAGCTTCATGAAATGGGTTGCCATGGCCGAGCAGCTGAACACAGGCCTAAGATCACCATGCACAATGCCAAGCGTCAGCTGGGAAGGTGTAAAGCTCGTCGCCATTGGACTCTGGAGCAGTGGAAACGCGTTCTCTGGAGTGATGAATCACGCTTCACCATCTGGTAGTCTGAGACGAATCTGGGATTGGCGGATGTCAGGAGCACGCTACCTGACCGAATGCATAGTGCCAACTGTAAAGTTTGGCGGAGTAGGAATAATGGTCTGGGGCTGTTTTTCATGGTTCGTGCTAAACCCCTTAGTTTCAGTGAAGAGAAATCTTAACGCTACTGCATACAATGAAATTCTAGACTGTTCTGTGTTTCCAACTTTCAGAGTTTTGGAAGCTCCTTTCCTGTTTCAGCATGACAATGCCCCCGTGCACAAAGCGAGGTCCATACAGAAATGGTTTGTCGAGATCGGTGTGGAAGAACTTGACTGGCCTGCACAGAGTCCTGACCTCAACCCCATTAAACACCTTTGGGGATGAATTGGAACGCCGACTGCAAGCCAGGCCTAATCACCCAACATCAGTGCCCGACCTCACTAATGCTCTTGTGGCTGAATGGAAGCAAGTTCCCACATCAATGTTGCATCATCTAGTAGAAAGCCTTCCCAGAAGAGTGGATGCTGTTATGTCAGCAAACATTTCATGCCCATGATTTTGGAATGAGATGTTTGACGAGCAGGTGTCCACATTATTTTGGCCATCTCTATCAGCGAGGGGAAAAAACTACCCCCTTCCACAACAAAACCAATTTGTCCAAAATATCTCTCACGAAAATATCTCTCATTATGTGGTGGCTATGTACCTTATAAGAATAAGGTGCTTAGGAGCAGCTATCTTGATAGTCTCCCAGGACCATAGTGAGTAGCATGGGGCAGTCAAAAACACAACAGTGTCACCTCAAGGTCAGAGAAACACCTCAAAGGAAAGCAGAGATGTATTCCTCTCTCTCGGTTCATATTTGTACAAGTAGTTTATCTCAACTAACTCACTTGTCTCTGTCTGGTGTACAATACGTCTAAGTGTCCATAGCTGTAGAGGAAACGCATCAGAAAGCATCTCGACAGGTCAGGTGTGGTATGGAGCGTGTGTGTGTGTCTCCTGGTGTGGTAGCGAGACCCTCCTCAGCTCTGCTCAGTCTGTATAGAAAAACACTTCCTGCTAATGCAAATAGCAGGGCAGCATAAATCAGGGGCCACGCGTGGCCGGGAGAATATCGTGTAATAGTTATTGCGAAATGAAGTAGCATTGGGATCAATATCCCACTATATCTCACTCTGGTGTAATGGTGCAGGGGGAAGCTGGAGGCCAGAGGAGACAGCAGTCCAGGTCTCTCCATCCCTCCACTGGGCTTATAAATCTGCCTGAACTGCAGCCTGCTACTCTGCTACCCCCTTATTAAAACGCATACGGAATCAGCAGCGCCCCAAAACCAGAATGTAATCCACTGACCTGGAGTCAGCCGTAACACAGAGGCATGGCTCCCCTTGTCTTGTGGCAGGCCACGGGTCAGGGATTGACTGGCCGGAGGAGGCCAGTCTCTCACTAGGAATGAAAGGAATAGTGTTTAAACAAATGTGTTGTTAATTTCAATGTTTGGTGGTAAAATATTTAGATGCTACAGCAGTGGAGTCAGAATGGTTAGGTACAGGTACAGGTACAGGTACAGGCACAGGCACAGGTACAGTCTCTGTGGTCTGTATAGTTGATTTCCTGAAAGGCTGCTGATTAGATGTTCTTTCATTTTTTTCAACTAGGAAAATTCAAGTGTATGAGATTAAATATATTGAATTGAACATTTGGGCACTCTGTGTCCGCCTGGCATATGTGCGATATGAAAATGATGTGAAAATCAAAGGCAGGAGGAGGGATATTATTAAACGTTCACTGCTGAGGTTCGCCCCTCCTTTTGTCAAATGTTTTTTTATGCATATCATGTCGACAAGGTTTCCTTTTCTAGCCTCTGGGTTGAAATGAAACCCACTAACAAACAGCACAAAAGCTTAGCTAGCAGACATGTACGTACACAAAGAATGTGGCCCAAATGCCTGCCTCCCATTTGCCAGCTCATGTAGCCCAGGCCCATTCTTACACAATAAGTGTGGCCTTATGGCTCAGTAAGAAGAACGTATACAAATCGGAAAGCTCAGGATTCAAAATGACAATTGTAGCTTGTTGTTTTCTTTGAATGCTTTCTTCGAGGACAGTGATTGAAATGGATTGAAGGTTGAAGATAATGATGATCTCCTCTTGTGCCTTTCAGGTCTGTGAAGAAGGTTCCTGGTAACGCCACGGCAACAATCGGTAAGTGTGTCCTCACAAATTCATGTGTTTTTTTTCATCTTCAGTGTGAATTTCCCTGTGAGCTCTTCAAAAACCTCCGTCTTTGTCTTCTGATTTTTTATTTCATTTTTTTAACCTTGCTCATTGCATTTAGTTACAAAACTCCACTATGAGGCGGAGAGGACAGTTGGTTTGGTGGAGAGTGTCCTTTCATGACAGTGGATGTGCAGAAACCCATTACAGTATTGATCTGGAGACTGTGTCCACCTGCCGTATGCCATTCCAGCCCTCTGTCACTCACACAACACCAGGGATAAAAAATGGAGAGCCGACTCTCTCAAAATGTGCCTTTAGTGAGGACAACGACCAGGTAAAAATCACAGACGCTGACCATGAAGTCTTCTGTCACGCCAAAGCATCCGTGGTATGGAATTATTACAGAGTGATCTGTACTTTTATAGGATCGATTAAATGAGGTTTTGCCTTGCAAACGTTGTAACATGTTCCTTAAGATCAATTTTATAGTCACATACTCTATGAATTCATAATTTTGTTCATTTAAAATGTTTCTTTATGTAACAGTTTAGCTTCCATCCCAACCTGGGCTCGAACCAGGGACCCTCTGCACAAATCAACAACTGACACCCACGAAGCATCGTTACCCATCACTCCACAACAACAACTTCTAGATCTCAGAGCGAGTGACGTCACCGACTGAAACGCTATTAGGGCGCACCACCACTAACGAGCTAGCCATTTCACATCGGCCACACTTACAATGCCTTGCGAAAGTATTCGGCCCCCTTGAACTTTGCGACCTTTTGCCACATTTCAGGCTTCAAACATAAAGATATAAAACTGTATATTTTTGTGAAGAATCAACAACAAGTGGGACACAATCATGAAGTGGAACGACATTTATTGGATATTTCAAACTTTTTTAACAAATCAAAAACGGAAAAATTGGGCGTGCAAAATTATTTAGCCCCCTTAAGTTAATACTTTGTAGCGCCACCTTTTGCTGCGATTACAGCTGTAAGTCGCTTGGGGTATGTCTCTATCAGTTTTGCACATCGAGAGACTGACATTTTTTCCCATTCCTCCTTGCAAAACAGCTCGAGATCAGTGAGGTTGGATGGAGAGCATTTGTGAACAGCAGTTTTCAGTTCTTTCCACAGATTCTCGATTGGATTCAGGTCTGGACTTTGACTTGGCCATTCTAACACCTGGATATGTTTATTTTTGAACCATTCCATTGTAGATTTTGCTTTATGTTTTGGATCATTGTCTTGTTGGAAGACAAATCTCCGTCCCAGTCTCAGGTCTTTTGCAGACTCCATCAGGTTTTCTTCCAGAATGGTCCTGTATTTGGCTCCATCCATCTTCCCATCAATTTTAATCATCTTCCCTGTCCCTGCTGAAGAAAATCAGGCCCAAACCATGATGCTGCCACCACCATGTTTGACAGTGGGGATAGTTGGTTCAGGGTGATGAGCTGTGTTGCTCTTACGCCAAACATAACGTTTTGCATTGTTGCCAAAAAGTTCAATTTTGGTTTCATCTGACCAGAGCACCTTCTTCCACATGTTTGGTGTGTCTCCCAGGTGGCTTGTGGCAAACTTTATAAGACACTTTTTATGGATATCTTTAAGAAATTGCTTTCTTCTTGCCACTCTTCCATAAAGGCCAGATTTGTGCAATATACGACAGATTGTTGTCCTATGGACAGAGTCTCCCACCTCAGCTGTAGATCTCTGCAGTTCATCCAGAGTGATCATGGGCCTCTTGGCTGCATCTCTGATCAGTCTTCTCCTTGTATGAGCTGAAAGTTTAGAGGGACGGCCAGGTCTTGGTAGATTTGCAGTGGTCTGATACTCCTTCCATTTCAATATTATCGCTTGCACAGTGCTCCTTGGGATGTTTAAAGCTTGGGAAATCTTTTTGTATCCAAATCCGGCTTTAAACTTCTTCACAACAGTATCTCGGACCTGCCTGGTGTGTTCCTTGTTCCTCATGATGCTCTCTGCGCTTTTAACGGACCTCTGAGACTATCACAGTGCAGGTGCATTTATAAGGAGACTTGATTACACACAGGTGGATTGTATTAGTCATTTAGGTCAACATTGGATCACTCAGAGATCCTAACTGAACTTCTGGAGATAGTTTGCTGCACTGAAAGTAAAGGGGCTGAATAATTTTGCATGCCCAATTTTTCAGTTTTTGATTTGTTAAAAAGGTTTGAAATATCCAATAAATGTCGTTCCACTTCATGATTGTGTCCCACTTGTTGTTGATTCTTCACAAAAAAATACAG
This sequence comes from Oncorhynchus kisutch, assembly GCF_002021735.2. Lineage (NCBI taxonomy): Eukaryota > Metazoa > Chordata > Actinopteri > Salmoniformes > Salmonidae > Oncorhynchus > Oncorhynchus kisutch. The sequence continues at coordinate 66,303,425 of NC_034181.2, read as the reverse complement.
TTATATATCTTTATGTTTGAAGCCTGAAATGTGGCAAAAGGTCGCAAAGTTCAAGGGGGCCGAATACTTTCGCAAGGCACTGTATGCATTGAACAACTTAACATGTAATCAGTCCCTAGAAAACGAAATTCTACTACGAAGTTTCTAATGAGCATGTGACTCAAATTGCTTAAAGATATACTGGTCATTATTATTTAACAAATGAATAGTATTGATGAAATATTCACTTCATAATGTATTATCAATTAAGTGAATATTTCATTAATGAGGGTCTGTTCATATATTGTTAGTTGGATGTTACAATGAAATGTAATGTCTCAATTGAAACTAAAACGCTTAAAGGTGAGTTGACTTTGCTAAAGCCCTGTGTCACCATGCTTATGATGGTGGATGAAATGGCAGTGCATTCAGCTATGTCCTATTTTCACTAAGGGCTCTTCTGGTGCCCTCTGAGGCACAGATTCATTATAATCAACAACAACTTTTTTAATAGTTAACGTCGAAGCCCCACTGTGTTTAATGCTAGAAGTAATTATCATATAAATACAAGGCTCTCTTTTATGCGAAATTTCAAGATGCTTTAATGTAACAAACAGATGTGTATGCAATCTCTCCTAATTAGATGTCTGCATTATGTGGTTTTACTAATCAACACCAATGAAGTGCTGTTTTATGTATTTGTATTCATTAATCCACTCAAGTGTAGTTTTATGGCTGTGAAGTGGAAGACTTGTAAATGAACGGGCCTGCATGCTCTCTCAAAGAGGAGCCAGATGGAGACGAGAATCATTTTGTCAAGGAGTAGTAGTAGGAGCGCGCACACACACACACACACACACACACACACACACACACACACACATATGGTCTTTGTGAGCACTGTGGAGGGATAGAGACATCCTTTCCAGAGCCCTTTCATTTCCAGCCTGTTCATGTTTGTTTTCTGTTCTTTGAGATTCAGGCCATGCAGATCCCTGTATGTCCATGGTGCTCAGCCCCAGCATATGGCCCTCTAGTGTTCTCTTCTCCCAGACAGTCACAGAGTGGGGCACCTCTCTTCTCCTTATCACTCCCTGGCCTCAGTGGCCTAGACTTAAACTTGGAAAAGTCAGCAGGGTCATAGGTCAAGGGTTAGCCGGGGGGGGGGGGGTTAAGGCCAACCTGGCTGTGCAGAACAGGGAGGGAGAGGTCAATAATACTTGGAAAGTAAGGGGTGTTGCCAGACTGCAGTGTTTGGGGGCGTTGCCTCATCTGACACTATTAACTAAGCAGAGCGTATGCGTGTAAGCCACATGTAAAGCGTCCAGTCAGACTGACCTCTGACCTCTGTGTATGGCATTGTGTGAACAGTGGCCAGCCCCTAATCCCCTCCTCAATGAGTTGACAATCGAGAGTATTGATCAGGTCAGCTGTCTGAGGCTGGGGGTCAAGAGCTGGTCTAGTCTGGTCAGGCTAGGTCTGTCTGTCTCCTCTGTCTACAGGTAGTCATGATACAGAGTAGTTTCTGTCCTCCCCCCAGACCACCAGTGTCCATGTCCAGGGCGACTTGTCCATCTAACTCCATGCTTCTGCCCCTATGTGAAAGATCTCATACGTCTGCATGAGCGTCACTTTCTCGAGGTTAAACTAGAATTACAATTAGGCTATGTGTAAGACACAGCAAAAATAACGCATTAGAGCTTGTATTACTGACTCAGGAAATAGCTGCGTTTTCCCCATAAGACAGCACAAATTGTTAAAAGCAAAGCTTACACTGGAGAGCGGGGGTAACCTACACCCTCTCCCAAAAATCACATGCCTGTGGCTCTCCAGAGCGGCAGGCCCCTCAGAACTCCTGCCCCCCTCCAGAGCCCCCTTCTCCCCCGCTGTTCTCCTCTAGGCTCACCCTGAGACGGCCAGCCAGCTCCCACATCTGGACACGGTGAAGAAAGAAGAAAACACCAGGAAATATATAAATAAAGAGGTTCCTCTCCCCCTCCAAACAGTCTATGTCTGTCTGTCTGTCTGTCTGTCTGTCTGTCTGTCTGTCTGTCTGTCTGTCTGTCTGTCTGTCTGTCTGTCTGTCTGTCTGTCTGTCTGTCTGTCTGTCTGTCTGTCTGTCTGTCTGTCTGTCTGTCTGTCTGTCTGTCTGTCTGTCTGTCTGTCTGTCTGTCTGTCTGTCTGTCTGTCTCTCTCTCTCTCTCTCTCTCTCTCTGTCTCTCTCTCTGTCTCTCTCTCTGTCTCTCTCTGTCTCTCTCTCTCTCTGTCTCTCTCTCTCTCTGTTGAAGTGGCCAAAGGTAGAACAACATCTGGAGCAGTAGTTTTCTTTTTCTCTTTTTTTTTCGGGGAGATCCAGGCCCCTGATAATCCCTCTCCCTCCTCATTAAAGGGAGCTGAATAAACATAGGCCTCTTCCAGTTGTTCCTGCGAATTTCCTCACCGGGCGTCAGAATACCCGAGCGGGGGCCCCTGGATCAAAGCTGCCGCTGGCCCTGGGAGTGCCAAGGGTGCCGCGCATTGGTGGGGTCGGGCCCATTACTCCTCTCTCTGGGAGCCCCCGGGGCTCCTGGGTCACAGCCTGTCAGCTCTGTGTCCCTCGTTCAGGAGGAGAGAGAGGAGGAGAGAGGGAGAGCAGGCGCAGACACACAGCCGCTGTATTAGAGCTAAGACAGGGAGCAGGGGATCTGTCCAGTCCTCAGAGAGAGAGAGGGAGGTCGAGAGAGATGAGGTGAGTGGAGTGGAGTTAGGAGAGGCAGGCTGGAAAGGGATTGTTGTGAGAACCTCTGGCTTTAGGTGCTTGGGTCTGGAATTTAGTCATCTCAAGGAGTTCACTTTTTGTTCCTGCAGTGTGTGTTGTAGGCTGTGCTCCTTCGTACCTGGTATACACTGTGAAGTCATCCACAGGTTTAGAGTAGTGCATTAAAAGGACTTGCTGTCTAGTGGTGGGAAACCTTGTGCTATAAGCAGCTCTAAAGGAAATATAAATAAACTCAAAATTGCATTTTCATTTTCTACCATAGAGTCAAAGGTGGGGACAGTTTCTGTGATATTGTAGAAAGAAAACAAGGTTTCTGATAGTTTATGTGAGCAGAGCCATGCTCTAATGCACTGACCCTGGTGTGACATTAATTTTCTAATTCCCTGCACTTCCTGGCAATCAACTTAGAGGGGCAGTGGTTCGCTGGGAAAGTTTGTTGTTGAGGCAATTAAAGGCAGAAAGTAAAGCAACAACAACAGCAGCAGCAGCAGAATCAACACAACAGCAGAGAACCATGCCCTGCGGTATAATTGCTTACTCAATAACTCTGAGAGGTGACAAAATTGATCAAATTGCATCCCTGGTGTATTGAAGAAAAGAAAAACAACCTATGTTAAATGGCCAATGTAATCAATTTACCCTGATACTAGAGAGGCAATGTGTCCAGAGCACATAGTACGTACTTAAAGGGGACCCTAGAGTGTGTTTACGTGAGTGTGTCTGTGTGTACTCCTATCTATGTCACCTACTTGCTTGTGTGGTAATGTGTGTGCGTGCGTGCGTGTGCGTGTGTGTGTGTGTGTGTGTGTGTGTGTGTGTGTGTGTGTGTGTGTGTGTGTGTGTGTGTGTGTGTGTGTGTGTGTGTGTGTGTGTGTGTGTGTGTGTGTGTGTGTGTGTGTGTGTGCGTGTGTGTCGGGACCTTGTGGCCATTGTCAGGCTCCCATCAGCCCCTCCATTAGGTACTGAGCTGTGGGTCAGAGCGGGAGCCCACCTGCCTTGAATACTGATGAGGAGAGCAGAGCAGTGCTGTGGACTACACACACACACAGACCCACACACATATACACACACAGGACATGTTTGCACATCACTGAAGATGTGCAAATAGACACAAATCACATATACACACGCATTCCACTCTCACATTTCACTCTCACATCAGACACAAATGACAGTAGAAATATACCGATGCACACATAAACATATTACCACTAACATGTGCAGAAAATAATGGCATGCAGACAAATACACTCTGTGCTATAAAGTGTATCTGGTTAGCAGATAAAAGCATGCGTCTCTGATTACTGCCTTTCACAGCCTATCACTGGACTAAGACATAGGCCTTTCAAAGAGCACTTCATCAGGAGCAGGCAGATCATAGCTTACACATGCTGAACAAACGTCACACACAGCAGAGTACACACACCGGCGGCACAGCACAAAGGCAAATATGGCCGCATACTTCTCCCTCCTCTGTCCTCCTCTCTTCTCGTCTCCTCCCTGGATCTGCAGAGCAGGCACATGCTCGTGACGAGAGATATGTGGACGGTCATTACACAGAGCGGAGGAAACACGCAGCCGCCGCACACACTGGAAATGTTTTCACATGTGCCGCTATTGACAGACACACACCAACACACACACGCAAGCACACACACAATGCCTGAGAATGATGAGATTTATGGGTCAGATTCCAAGCCTGGGCAGGACCCAAAGCAGGAACCATGGCCACAGACTGCTAGACTCACTCTACTATGTACTGTTTGGAGCTCACATGTATATACTGTAGCTGGCTCAAAAATATGTTCATGTTTTACTACATTTCTACTGCGATACAATGCTAAATATTACATTTGCATGTCTGTTTATATGGAAGATGTATTTATGAAGAGTTTTATTACAAACTGCTGTATATTCATTTTCAGAAACGTTGGTAAATTTAATTTGATTGTTTAAAGACATTTTTAAACAATCTAATTATGGGGTTGTTCAATGACATACCTGTATTTGCTTAAAATCTATCACTTGATGGTGATAGAAAAAGTTAGTTTTTTTAAACTACTTTCCAAATTAAAATTACTTTCCACATTTTTGTCATTTAGCAGATGCTCTTATCGAGTTCGACTTATAGTAAGTGCCTTCATCTTAAGATTCATCTTAAAGGCCACATATGAGAGTCATATAGGACACGACTATTAGATTCCAGCTAAACAATGGATATACAGTGGGGCAAAAAAGTATTTAGTCAGCCACCAATTGTGCAAGTTCTCCCACTTAAAAAGATGAGAGAGGCCTGTAATTTTCATCATAGGTACACTTCAACTATGAAACAACCAGAAAATCACATTGTAGGATTTTTAATGAATTTATTTGCAAATTATGGTGGAAAATAAGTATTTGGTCAATAACAAAAGTTTATCTCAATACTTTGTTATATACCCTTTGTTGGCAATGACAGAGGTCAAACGTTTTCTGTAAGTCTTCACAAGGTTTTCACACACTGTTGCTGGTATTTTGGCCCATTCCTCCATGCAGATCTCCTCTAGAGCAGTGATGTTTTGGGGCTGTTGCTGGGCAACACGGACTTTCAACTCCCTCCAAACTTTTTCTATGGGGTTGAGATCTGGAGACTGGCTAGGAGGTTTTCACTCAAAATCTCATGATACATGGCCCCATTCATTCTTTGCTTTACACGGATCAGTCATCCTGGTCCCTTAGCAGAAAAACAGCCCCAAAGCATGATGTTTCCACCCCCATGCTTCACAGTAGGTATGGTGTTCTTTGGATGCAACTCAGCATTCTTTGTCCTCCAAACACGACGAGTTGAGTTTTTACCAAAAAGTTATATTTTGGTTTCCTCTGACCATATGACATTCTCCCAATCTTCTTCTGGATCATCCAAATGCTCTCTAGCAAACTTCAGACGGGCCTGGACATGTACTGGCTTAAGCAGGGGGACACGTCTGGCACTGCAGGATTTGAGTCCCTGGCGGCGTAGTTTGTTACTGATGGTAGGCTTTGTTACTTTGGTCCCAGCTCTCTGCAGGTCATTCACTAGGTCCCCCCGTGTGGTTCTGGGATTTTTGCTCACCGTTCTTGTGATAATTTTGACCCCATGGGGTGAGATCTTGCGTGGAGCCCCAGATCGAGGGAGATGATCAGTGGTCTTGTATGTCTTCCATTTCCTAATAATTGCTCCCACAGTTGATTTCTTCAAACCAAGCTGCTTACCTATTGCAGATTCAGTCTTTCCAGCCTGGTGCAGGTCTACAATTTTGTTTCTGGTGTCCTTTGACAGCTCTTTGGTCCTGGCCATAGTGGAGTTTGGAGTGTGACTGTTTGAGGTTGTGGACAGGTATCTTTTATACTGAAAACAAGTTCAAACAGGTGCCAGGTAACGAGTGGAGGACAGAGGAGCCTCTTAAAGAAGAAGTTACAGGTCTGTGAGAGACAGAAATCTGGCTTGTTTGTAGGTGACCAAATACTTATTTTCCACCATAATTTGCAAATAAATTCATTAAAAATCCTACAATGTGATTTTCTGGATTTTTTTCTCATTTTGTCTGTCATAGTTTGAGTGTACCTATGATGAAAATTACAGGCCTCTCTCATCTTTTTAAGTGGGAGAACTTGCACAATTGGTGGCTGACTAAATACTTTTTTGCCCCACTGTATAGCGTTTTGCCCCAATTTTTTTTATTTTCATACACATCTAAAATATATAATGAACAAGAATCTAAACGTAAAGTGTTGGTCCCATGTTTCATGAGCTGAAATAAAACATCCGAGAAATGTTCCATACCCACAAAAAGCTTATTTCTCAAAAATGTTTTGACAAATTTGTTTACATTCCTGTTAGTGAGCATTTCTCCTTTGCTAAAATAATCCATCCACCTGACAGGTGTGGCATATCAAGAAGCTGATTAAACAGCATGATCATTACACAGGTGCACCTTGTACTGGGGGCAATAAAAGGCCACTCTAAAATGTTATGTTTTGTCGCACAACACAGTGCCACAGATGTCTCATGTTCTGAGGGAACATGCAATTGGCATGCTGACTGCAAGAATGTCCAGCAGAGCTGTTGCCAGAGAATTTAATGTTAATTTATCTACCATAAGCCGCCTCCAACGTCGTTTTAGACAATTTGGCAGTATGTCCAACCGGCCTCACAACCGCAGACCACGTGTAACCACGCCAGCCCAGGACCTCCACATTCTTCACCTGAGGGATCCTCTGAAACCAGCAACCCTGACAGCTGATGAAACTGAGGAGTATTTATGTCTGTAATAAAGCCCTTTAGTGGTTGAAAACTCATTCTGATTGGGTGGACCTAAGCCCTCCCTGGCCCACCCATGGCTGCGTCCCTGCCCAGTCATGTAAAATTCATAGATTAGGGCCTAATTTATTTATTTCAATTGATTCCCTTATATGAACTGTACTGTAATTCAGTAAAATCATTGACATTGTTGCATGTTGCATTTATATTTTTTGTTCAGTATATGAATTAAACATCTGAGAACAGTAATATTTTACACCCATGTGAAGGTACCCATAAGCAATCATTTCTGATGAAAAAACAGAGATGAGGAAGATGGTGAAGTGGTAGAAATATCAGAAGCTGTGGT
>NC_034181.2:66266060-66291060 GCF_002021735.2 Oncorhynchus kisutch | reverse complement strand
GTGTGCCCTGGTGTATTTCCCCCAGTTCAGGCAAAGTGCACTAAGGCTCCGTCAGTGACAGAGCTGGGCTGGAGATATGAACCAGACTGCTGGGTGTATTCACTAGTAGTGTAAAATGACAGCAGCATTTTACACACCGCACCCCAGTCTGACAACTCAATGTATCTAATATGTTTGCATGCATATAGGTACCAAGAGCGTTAGTGTGTTAAAGACTAGCATGTTCTTGAAAGGCTGATTGTGTTATTGTTGTTGGTCCTGACTGTTGTAAAAGCAGTGAGTGCTGAGACTGTGACTGCTCCTAGTCTTCGTTCCATAGGAGACTTAATCATAGGAGACTTAATCATAGGAGACTTAGTCACAGGAGGCTTCATCACAGGAGACTTCATCACAGGAGACTTCATCACAGGAGACATCATCACAGGATACTTAATCACAGGAGACTTCATCACAGGAGACTTCATCACAGGAGACTTAATCATAGGAGACTTAATCATAGGAGACTTAATCACATGAGACGTAATCATAGGAGACTTAATCACATGAGACTTCATCATAGGAGACTTCATCACAGGAGACTTAATCATAGGAGACTTAATCACAGGAGACTTAATCATAGGAGACTTAATCATAGGAGACTTAATCACAGGAAACTTAATCATAGGAGACTTAATCATAGGAGACTTAATCATAGGAGACTTAATCACAGGAAACGTAATCGTAGGAGACTTAATCATAGGAGACTTAATCACAGGAAACGTAATCATAGGAGACTTAATCACAGGAGACTTAATCACAGTAGACTTCATCACAGGAGACTTCATCACAGGAGACTTCATCACAGGAAACTTAATCACAGGAGACTTCATCACAGGAGTCTTCATCACAGGAGACTTAATCATAGGAGACTTAAGCATAGGAGACGTAATCACAGGAGACTTAATCATAGGAGACTTAATCACAGGAGACTTCATCATAGGAGACTTAATTACAGGAGACTTAATCATAGGAGACTTAATCACAGGAGACTTAATCATAGGAGACTTAATCATAGGATACTTAATCACAGGAGACTTAATCACAGGAGACTTAATCATAGGAGACTTCATCACAGGAGACTTCATCAAAGGAGACTTCATCACAGGAGACTAAATCAAAGGAGACTTCATACAGGAGACTTCATCACAGGAGACTTAATCACAGGAGACTTAATCACAGGAGACTTCATCACAGGAGACTTAATCATAGGAGACTTAATCATAGGAGACTTAATCACAGGAGACTTCATCATAGGAGACATAATCACATGAGACTTTATCATAGGAGACTTAATCACAGGAGACTTAATCATAGGAGACTTCATCACAGGAGACTTAATCATAGGAGACTTAATCATATGAGACTTAATCACATGAGACTTCATCATAGGAGACTTAATCACATGAGACTTCATCATAGGAGACTTAATCACAGGAGACTTAATCATAGGAGACTTAATCATATGAGACTTAATCACATGAGACTTCATCATAGGAGACTTAATCACATGAGACTTAATCATAGGAGACTTAATCACAGGAGACTTAATCATAGGAGACTTAATCACAGGATACTTAATCACAGGAGACTTAATCATAGGAGACTTAATCATAGGAGACTTAATCATAGGAGACTTCATCACAGGAGACTTCATCACAGGAGACTTCATCACAGGAGACTTCATCACAGGAGACATCATCACAGGAGACTTAATCACAGGAGACTTCATCACAGGAGACTTCATCACAGGAGACATCATCACAGGAGACTTCATCACAGGAGACTTCATCACAGGAGACTTCATCACAGGAGACTTCATCACAGGAGACTGCAAATGACAACCCCTTTGTCCGTTTTAACACAAAGTGTTCATGTGTCACTGTTGATCATCATAATGGCCCTGCAGTCCATAAAACTTTTTATACTTTGTAAATATGAATTTTTTCATATCATATTTCAGGTATGTCTAAAGTATATTGGCAATAATAATCTAAGTAGCTCTTAAAACACAATATTAGTTTACGATCCTTTTTCTAGATTAGGAATATATATAAATACTAATCCATAAAGTAAATGACGTCATACATTAGGTTAATGGCATTGTTGCGCCACATTATATCAGGAGCACTGAATACAATGCCTCAGGTAGCTCACACAGCTCCAGAGATGCTCTCTCTCCTCCGTCTTCCCTGTCTCCCCCTCCCTTTTCCCCCTCTCTCTCCTCCTATTCATTTTTCTCTGCTGTTTCCCATTTCTTGCTCTGCCATATTTTTTTTCCCCACCCCCGCCATCTTGGACAGTCTGTCTGCCTCCCTCCCTCCCTTTTTCTCTCTCATCATTTTAATAGTGGACCTCAGAGCGGTTGCCATGTCGACCAGCCAGCATATTACTATGGCAACCAGTCTGTGCGTGGTGAGGCTGCTGATTAGGGAGAGATGTCTCGTGTAGCCTGGCCAGCGGAGAGAGGGAACGAGGAAGAGGGGGGAGAGAGATTGGGGTGCTTGAGGAGGGGTTGTGTATGTCTGGACATTATATGTGTCTATTTAAATAGAATGTGTAAACCTGCTCTGCTGACTATAATTAGAACATGTATGACATTTTTACCAGCTCAGATCACTCTGACACACATAACAGTCATACTCTGTACCGGATAGATCTCTCCAGCTGGATTTGAGATTATACTGCTAACCGTTACCTCAGAGTAACAACAATATGCTGTCAGACTACTTATATGTCACTGTATCTTCATATCTGCCTGTCCTGCTGTCTGGTTTGGCTCTCTCCTTTCTGCCTTTGTTTAGCTTGGTGCCTGTTCTAAAACAAAATCATTTAGTAACTGACACACATATGCTCATTTGAAAAAAAACTAATAGAAGGAAGTTGAAACATTATATGCAGAAAGGGTCAATCTCCTCTCCTCTCCTCTCCTCTCCTCTCCTCTCCTCTCCTCTCCTCTCCTCTCCTCTCCTCTCCTCTCCTCTCCTCTCCTCTCCTCTCCTCTCCTCTCCTCTCCTCTCCTCTCCTCTCCTCTCCTTTCCCTCCTCTACAGTATATTAAGCTCATAGTGTGTTGGTCTGTGTCTGTCAGGGCTGGGCTGAGCAGGGACAGAAACAGGGAGAGCTTTTAAAGAGCTGCCCCCTCCGCCATGGACGCTAATGAACGCTGCAGAGGACGCCTCAGACCTCCCAGATCCATCAGAGAAACTAATTACAAGATCCAATTAAAGAGAGAGAGGGAGAGAGAGAAAGGAGAGAGAGAGAAAGGTGGTATAAAGAAAGAAACAGTCTCCCTCCTCTACCATTAAAACATCCAGCCTGTTAGCTCATTGAGGACAGTAATTACAGCATATTTATTATTCATCCCACAGCTAAATAAGAGCCTGACATTTCAGTAACAATAATAAGGACAGAAAAAAGCCCCACAAACTACATTCTAACTAATTGCCCTGCTCAGAGATTAAACGACTGGAAAAAATGTGTTATTTGCTTATTCATATCATCCAGAGGAACTATCGTCAGCACAGCTATGCACTAGAGATGGAATGTCACTGACTAACGTAGGTGGTCCTCGTCAGGACCAGGATGTTGTAGTGATCACTGATTATGCGTGTATTAAGGAGTGGTCGGCTATATCCCTAAGCATGGTTTTAATGTCTGGTCTCTCTGTTATGTGGGCTTGGCTCTGTGGTTGGAATGGCTTGTTCTGTCTGGCCTGTGGTCTCCTCCTCACCCACTGCTTTTGAGGTACATTATGTTTACACATTTTGCAGCCGCATTATCACAGCGAACTCAGACAGCAATGTCTTACAATGCAACAAATGATAAATGATTCTCCTGATGTGGTATTTTGCAATCTGGCTCGCTTGGTTTTTCGCCTGTGCATACAGGCTCCCCTAGCTCTCCATCCCTCCCTCCTCCTTCTCCTCATCTCTCCATCCCCCATCCTGAACTCTGAGGCACCTCATTAAGACAACGGCCCCCTGGCCTCATCGGCTGTGGCTGAGGTGAGGAATATCATATAATCATGAAGTGGAGATGGCATTGCACTCATCAGAAATTATAGATGAGTTTTATGGCGCCTAGGCAGGCCCGGCGGGCACAGGCCCGGGGACCTGGGGGACAGTGGCAGGGGTCGGGTTACTGGTGGAGGGGTCACAGCGAGAGCCTCCACCTCTTCATCACTCAGTCCCCTGCACCCTCCGACTGGGACAGGAACTACGCACACCACCCCTCCCCTCCCGAAACCACAGGGAAAGGCTTTGGTCAGACGCAACAAGCATTCAACAAATGGGACTGTACAAACCAAACCAAATCTGAGAATCAGAGTGGCTATTTCCTTCTGAGGCACAAGCCGTTGCTTAGGCAACCACCGCCATCTTACCTTGGCTGGCTCAGAGCGCTATCAGAGATGGAATCTAGTTCTACAATAAGACTCAGGTTATTGAGCCCCGGGATTTGAAGTTACCATTAAATTATAAGAAGCTGTTGTACCTCTCCCAAACACATACAGGATACTCAATTCAGGACAATAGGATGACAGTTAAGATGTTTATACTGTATTGAGGACCATAGACTTACTAACACTTTCAGGACTAATGGGTATTTATCTGAAGCTACAGTGCTAATAGAGCTAACAAATAAATAAAAAGTATATATTTAAACACTATTGTATTTGCTGGTTTTATTGGTTTGTTTTCGTCTTTCTTTTGTCAGAAGAACTGTTCTGATCACACGTCTGTTCCGCTAAGCCACGTTGAGCTGTGTGTTTGTCTGAGTTCCACCTGACCTCGTCACAAAGACAAAAGAAAAGGAGGAAAAATTGTAATCAGTGACCTGCATTTGACTCTGTCCATTTCCAACCCTGTGCTCCTCCTCCTTGAGATGCCCAAGGACTCTCACCCCCCACCCCCTCCATCATCAGCCCTGCAGCCCCCTCACAGCCCTCCCCCACCCTTCTCCATCCAGCCCATAGCCAGCAGGCCGGCACACAGGGGGTTTCCACACTACTTATCAGCAGATATGACCCGCGTCCTCAGACGCCATGATTGATAGTTGTCATCTATAGCATAGCCAGACAAACTTCTGATGCACTATAGAGGCCAGGAGACAAGCACAGTGTTTCAGCCAGGATGTCCAGCATCCATCCACTGAGGTCCAGAGCAGAGCTGAGGCTGAGCCTGGATCCTGAAGGAGAGCGGGACCAAGGGAGGAGCATGGTGCTTGTTCTGTGGAGGAGTCACAGCATGGATCAGACAACAAGAGCCTTTAAACCAGGATGAGCATTATCCTCTGACATGACAAACTGAAATTTTTCTAGCTTGATATACACCCCCAGCCATTCCTCTTCCCCAATTCACACTATTGTACACAGGACTGCACACACAAACCATACTTACATGGTCAAAACACACATACACGCAAACTCTCTGACAAACAAACACACACACACACACACACACACACACACACACACACACACACACGTGTGCACAAACCCATAGTAGCACTCCAGCTCGGGGCTGTGGGGCAGTAGTTGAGCAATGCCTCCCCGGGGGGGATATTTTATAGTTTGTGTCCATCAGTGGCATGGCCTGGGGCGTTGGGGTTGACAGTAAGTGCTCTCAACACCGGTGACACTGATTCATCTGAGCCATGACACAGATGAGAGAGGAGGGGGCAGAGGGGACAGAGGGGGGACAGACACAGGGAACCAGAGAGGGAATAAAAAATAACTTAGAGACCAGGTCGTTTCATGTCTTGTGACGATACACAGGCCCTCACTAGAGAGTCTTATGTATCTGTGTTGGAACCTAGTGTACGTGTGTGAGAGCTCATTCAGGTAGCTGGTGATGCTAATAAGCGCCTTTTGTCTTTTCCATTGTGATCCTGTAAAGTTCTGTATGTGTGGTAATGGTAGTGTGGTAGTATGAGCGTAGCTGTTCTCTAGAACACATCCTCTGGACCACAGTGAGGCTGTTCTGAGCTGTGCAGGGCTGGGGAGCTTGGCTTGAGAGGGGGCCCCCCCAATCTAACATGGCATTTCAATTTCTCATCTTCCCTCGCTGCTGTGCCTCTTCTACATATAAATAGGGAGGAGGGTCTGAACCCCAGCCTCCAGGATGCGCATACTAAGCAATCAATGTGTCACCTCTCCCTGACAGTCCTATTTTTTTTCATACGAGCGCCGGGTTCATTTTTTCTTGTCAGCAGAAGGTAATTTGCTCTATTGTGATTCAGTCCGAAAGCTTGGTGACGAGGTGTCTGATAGGTCGCCCCCCCTCCTTTACCCCCCCCCCCCCCCCCCCCCAGGGGCTGAATGAGGCACCCCACTACCCAGTCCCCTCTCCCCACACCCAGGCCAGCCCTTCTCCATCTGAGACAGTAGGGCTGCTAAATTAGATAAGCTGGGCTGTAGCCCTGTTTAATAAAAGATGCAGAGCTCCCAGGGGACGGCCTTTCTGAAGGCCGAACAGAGCCATGAACAGAGCCATAGCACAGACAATGGCGTTTGCATTGGCACAATGGACAGGAAGTGGAAAGAATGAACCAATCATGGAAATATATCATTTAAAGCAGCCTCGCCCCATGCACCTCTCTGTCTCTCTCTGTACCCTTATGCATCATAATGGATCATTTTGGCCTCATATTTTGGGTGGAAAAAAATTGAAATATTCATGTATTCATATATTTAGGAACTACATCCTGCTGTTGACATATGTTGGATGGAAGCTTGCGATTTCCAGCTGTTGCGTTTCAGAAAAAGCTAAATATTTCCAAGGCCATTAGAGCCACTGCATTACCATGAGCAGTAACACCTCCATCTTGCATGGACGCACTGAGAGCAGGACATAGTGTTTGAAAAAAGCTATATACGTATGTGAAGTACCCATCATATTACTGAGGTTCCAGTTTCACTGGAAAATGTCACAATAAATAGGGGAGGGGAAAATGAAATGATTGGTTATCAGCTCATATTCTTTTGAATAATGTAAATGAATACTTATAGTGATATTTCTGCTGGCCATTAAGTCTTTCATTTTTAGGTTAATGGTTGTGTGTGTGTCTGTGTCTGTGTCTGTGTGCGTGTGTTTATGTGTGCGCTAAGGGGTGTGGAATGTTCTGGATGCTCTCATGCAGAGTACAATCACACAGAGCGGCATGGCGTCATGTCAGCCCAGTCCTCATCAGCCTCATTCACATATAATGGCTTTGTTACCAGGAGGATTTTCTCCTTCTCTTCTTCACCCTCTCTTCTTCTCCCTCTCTCCTTCTCCCTCTCTTCTTCTCCCTCTCTCCTTCTCCCTCTCTCCTTCACCCTCTCTCCTTCTCTTCTCCTTCTCTCCTTCACCCTCTCTCCTTCTCATCTTCTCCTTCTATTCTTCTCCCTTTCTCCTTCTTCCTCTGTCCTTCTCCCTCCCTCTGTCGCCCTCTCTCCTTCTCCCTCTCTCCTTCTCTTCTTCTTCTCTTCTTCTCCTTCTCTTCTCCTTCTCTTCTTCTTCTCTTTTTCTCCTTCTCTTCTTCTCCCTCTCCTTCTCTTCTTCTCTTCTTCTTCTTCTCTTCTTCTTCTCTTTTTCTCCTTCTCTTCTTCTCCCTCTCTCCTTCTCTTCTTCTTCTCTTCTTCTCCTTCTCATCTTCTCCCTCTCTTCTTCTTCCTCTCTTCTTCTCATTCTTCTCCCTCCCAATGTTTACAGGAAATACAGCATAGCCTACGCTGTCCGTGGAGACCACTAAAAGCAAGGAATTATAATTACTATTTTTGTGTTCTTTCAAGATATGTGCTTAACATTGGGAACATTCAAGCTGCTCATTTAATGAAAATGGGGGGGGGATTCACTGAGGAACATGCACTATTCTGGCAGACATATGCACTTGACTGTTCCAGATACAGATGCAGTGAAAAGAGAGAGACATCAACCATTATGCACAACAACAAAAAACACGCACAGACACATGCACATGTGACACGAGCCTACCGGACGAGCTAAACTACCTCTCTGCTCGCTTCGAGGCAAATAACACTGAAACATGCATGAGAGCACCAGCTGTACCGGAAGACTATGTGATCAAGCTCTCCGTAGCCGATGTGAGTAAGACCTTTAGACAGGTCAACATTCACAAGGCCGCAGAGCCAGACGTGTACTGCAACCATACGCTGACCAACTAGCAAGTGTCTTCACTGACATTTTCAACCTCTCCCTGTCCGAATCTGTAATACCAACATGTTTTAAGCAGACCACCATAGTGCCTGTGCCCAAGAACACTAAGGTAACCTGCCTAAATTACTACCGACCTGTAGCACTCACGTCTGTAGCCATGAAGTGCTGTGAAAGGCTGGTCATGGCTCACATCAACACCATCATCCCAAAAACCCTTGACCCACTCCAATTTGCATACCGCCCCAACAGACTCCACACTGCCTTTTCTAAACTGGACAGAAGGAACACCTACAGTATATCACAAAAGTGAATACACCCCTCACATTTTTGTAAATATTTGAGTATATCTTTTCATGTGACAACACTGAAGAAATTACACTTTGCTACAATGTAAAGTAGTGAGTGTACAGCTTGTATAACAGTGTAAATTTGCTGTCCCCTCAACACACAGCCATTAATATCTAAACCGCTGGCAACAAAAGTGAGTACACCCCTAAATGAAAATGTCCAAATTGGGCCCAATTAGCCATTTTCCCTCCCCGGTGTCATGTGACTCGTTAGTGTTACAATGTCTCAGGTGTGAATGGGGAGCAGGTGTGTTAAATTTGGTGTCATCGCTCTCACACTCCCTCATACTGACTGGTCACTGGAAGTTCAACATGGCACCTCATGGCAAAGAACTCTCTGAGGATCTGAAAAAAATTATTGTTGCTCTACATAAAGATGGCCTGGGCTATAAGAAGATTGCCAAGACCCTGAAACTGAGTTGCAGCACGGTGGCCAAGACCATACAGCGGTTTAACTGGACAGGTTCCTTGCCATGGTCGACCAAAGAAGTTAAGTGCACGTGCTCAGCATCATATCCAGAGGTTGTCTTTGGGAAATAGACGTATGAGTGCTGCCAGCATTGCTGCAGAGGTTGAAGGGGTGGGGGTCAGCCTGTCAGTGCTCAGACCATAAGCCGTACACTGCATCAAATTGGTCTGCATGGCTGTCGTCCCAGAAGGAAGCCTCTTCTAAAATGATGCACAAGAAAGTCCGCAAACAGCTTGCTGAAGACAAGCAGACTAAGGACATGGATTACTGGAACCATGTCCTGTGGTCTGATGAGACCAAGATAAACTTATTTGGTTCAGATGGTGTCAAGCATGTGTGGCAGCAACCAGGTGAGGAGTACAAAGACAAGTGTGTCTTGCCTACAGTCAAGCATGGTGGTGGGAGTGTCATGGTCTGGGGCTGCATGAGTGCTGCCGGCACTGGGGAGCTACAGTTCATTGAGAGAAACATGAATGCCAACATGTACTGTGACATACTGAAGCAGAGCATGATCCCCTCCCTTCGGAGACTGGGCCGCAGGGTAGTATTCCAACATGATAATGACACAAAACACACCTCCAAGACGACCACTGCCTTGCTAAAGAAGCTGAGGGTAAAGGTGATGGACTGGCCGAGCATGTCTCCAGACCTAAACCCTATTGAGCATCTGTGGGGCATCCTCATCTGTGGGGCACCAGCTCCATGATGTCGTCATGGAGGAGTGGAAGAGGACTCCAGTGACAACCTGTGAAGCTCTGATGAACTCCCTGCCCAAGAGGGTTAAGGCAGTGCTGGAAAATGATGGTGGCCACACAAAATATTGACACTTTGGACCCAATTTGGACATTTTCACTTAGGGGCGTACTCACGTTTGTTGTCAGCGGTTTAGACATTAATAGCCGTGTGTTGAGTTATTTTGAGGGGACAGCAAATTTACACTGTTATACAAGCTGTACACTCACTACTTTACATTGCAGCAAAGTGTCATTTCTTCAGTGTTGTCACATGAAAAGATATACTCAAATATTTACAAAAATGTGAGGGGTGTACTCACTTTTGTGATATACTGTATGTGAGAATGCTATTCATTGACTACAGCTCAGTGTTCAACACCATAGTGCCATCAAGGCTCATCAATAAGCTAAGGACCCTGGGACTAAACACCTCCCTCTGAAACTGAATCCTGGACTTCCTGACGGGTCGCCCCCAGGTGGTAAGGTTAGGTAACAATACATCCGCCACGCTGATCCTCAACACAGGGGCCACTCAGAGGTGCGTGCTCAGTCCCCTCCTGTACTCCCTGTTCACTCATGGCTGCATGGCCAAACATAACTCCAACACCATCATTCAATTTGCAGATGACACAACAGTGGTAGGCCTGATCACCTACAACAACGAGACAGCTTATAGGGCGGAGGTAGTCCTGGCCGTGTGGTGCCAGGACAACAACCTCTCCCTCAACGTGATCAAGACAAAGGAGATGATTGTGGACTACAGGAAAAAGAGTACCGAGCACGCACCCATTCTCATCGACGGGGCTGCAGTGGAGCAGGTTGAGAGCTTCAAGTTCCTTGGTGTCCACATCACCAACAAACTAACATGGTCCAAGCACACCATGACAGTCGTGAAGCGGGCAGTCTCCCTCAGGAGACTGAAAAGATTTGGCATGGGTCCTCAGATCCTCCAAAGTTTCTACAGCTGCACCATCGAGAGCATCCTGACTGGTTGCGTCACTGCCTGGTACTATAGAGGGTAGTGCGAACGGCCCAGTACATCCCTGGGGCCAAGCTTCCTGCCATCCAGAACCTCTATACCAGGCGGTGTCAGAGGAAGGCCCTGAAAATGATCAAAGACTCCAGCCACCCTAGTCATAGACTTTTCTCCCTGCTACCGCACGGCAAGAGCCTTCTACACAGCTTCTACCCCCAATCCATAAGACTCCTGAACATCTAGTCAAATGGCTTCCCAGACTATTCACATTGCCCCCCTCTCCACACCACTGCCACTCACTGTTGTTATCTATGCATAGTCCCTTTAATTAACTCTACCTACATGTACATACTACCTCAACTAACCGGTGCCCCAGCACCTTGACTCTGTACCGGCACCCCCCTGTATATATTGTTATTTTTTACTGCTCCTTTTTAATTACTTTTTACTTTTATCTCTTATTCTTATCCATATTTTTTCTAACTGCACTGTCTGTTAGGGGCTCGTAAGTAAACATTTCACTGTTGTAATTCTAAAGTTAATTATTCACAGTAATGTTTACTCTCACAATATAATCGCAAGAGTTAATTCAACGCCTATGGAGAAAACTCAACGCTATTTCGGGGGTTTATATGGTCCCATTTGAGGAGTAAAGGTGTAGAGTTTGCATTTGCAGATTTCTTACTGTGTCATAATATGGAGGCTTGCAATATGACATCCAAGCTCAATTGGTATCCATTTAAGAGGGAGGATATCCAAAAATGTTCATCACCCACAATTTACATTCAAAATAAGAGATTCGATTATTTTAGGAAAATGTATGTTACAGACCGTATCATTGTGTCACATCAGATCAAAAACAATCAATGTACATGTGAATTCACAGATACTAAAATAAACTATTCTTAAAATCTACCTACAACAGAGCATGCTGGGAAATATGACAATGACGCCCCTCGCACATCTGTGGATAATCCATCATTTTAACTCCCTGTTTCTGTTTACACTTGTGGAGTTAAAAGTACTCAGTCCCAATCAACTCCAGTTATCAACACTAACTCCAGGAGCGTATCAATCTGTTGATGGTTAAGATGACTCCGGTAGAGTCAATAAAGTTTTAAAAAGTACTCTGTGATTTCAACTTTCCTTAACTTAGCAGGTGTTAAGCGTGCGTACATCTCTCTGACCACCCCCCTGATTTCATCTCTATAACGTCCCCTGTGGACTGTGTAACCATTTCAGCGCGTTGTTGAATAACACTGCTACTGTTCACTGTGTTTCAGTAATGATCAGAGAGGGTCTATCAGACATCGTACAGCCCATAAAGCCTCTCTGATGTCAGCACATTTTCATTGTTATCAAAGGCGTATGCCGTTTTTATTATTGGGGCCTACACATTTCCTCTCAGCCCCTGCAGCCTACAGAGATTGATGGGCCTCATTTATGAATATGTATAAGATATGCACGTGGGTTTGAACTGGCCTTTGACCTTCATTTGCTCACAGATAGAGGCTTTGCGCTCCTCCATCACATCACAACATCTTGTTTTAAATCTGCTCCCTTCCAGAAACGGAATATCAACTGGTTCTATTTCCTGTGGGGTTCTTTCTGGGTAAATAATCTGCAACGCACCTTGTGTTGATTCTCCTCAAGTCACAAGCCCATTTTAATAGAAGTATAAAAAAAATATATATATATATACGTAGAGAGGAACAACATTTGATTAAAACAACATGTTTTCTAGTACATTCTTTTTTTTTCTTTTTTTTTCTTCCCTTTTTCTCCCCAATTTTGTGGTATCCAATTGTTAGGAATTACTGTCTTATCTCATTGCTACAACTCCCATACGGGTTCGGGAGAGACGAAGGTCGAGAGCCATGCGTCCTCCGAAACATAACCCAACCAAGCCACACTGCTTCTTAACACAGCGCACATCCAAACCGGAAGCCAGCCGCACCAATGTGTCGGAGGAAACACCGTACACCTAGCGACCTGGTCAGCGTGCACTGCGCTAGTGTGTGATGAGACAAGGATATCCCTGCTGGCCAAACCCTCCCTAACCCGGACGACGCTAGGCCAATTGTGCGTCGCCCCATGGGCCTCCCAGTCGCGACAGAGCCTGGGCTCAAACCCAGAGTCTCTGGTGGCCCAGCTAGCACTGCGATGCAGTGCCTTAGACCACTGCGCCACACGGGAGGCCTCTAGTACATTCTTTACCAGCTTTTTGCTATCCCTCTTTAGTATTCTCTGTGGCTAGATGTCTCAAAGGTGGTTGTCTTATAGCATTTTGATGCCAAAATACATCACAGTGACCGACTAAACTTCATTTCCCAGAGAGCAGTGCAGCTGCTAGGTGTGGCCTGTTCCTGTTGAGGAGGCTGCCCTCTGAGGTCATTGCTCTGGTCATGTGAAGGGGCAGCGGAGCCCCATGGGCCGTATGACAAACCGAGCTGCCACGCCGAGGTGTGTGTCAGGGGTGTTTTTCCACAAAGCATTCTATAAAAGTGTAACTGGGCTGTGTTTGGCCTTTCCTCCTGGTAGGCGAACACCGTTCAGCCAACAGGCCCCCAAAGATCTCTTAAAAAGTGCTGATCCACAGAACCGGGTCCTGCTAGTGCTCCTGTAATCCTTTCCAGCATTTCACCTCCCTTCCTCTCCTCCTCTCCTCCTCACATTCCCTCACGCTCGCCTGCTGAGTCACTGGTATTGAGTAACAGAGGGATGGGGTCGTCGTGGGGCTTGTCAGAGCCCGGAGGTGATTATCACGACTAAACAAATCGTCAGTGCTGCTAATTGTGTGGCAGTGAAAACCATAGCTGTGGTGTGTGTGTGTGTGCCCGGGGGTGCTGAGGGGCTCTGGGGCCATGGCTTTGGGGAACAGGGGCCTGGCACAGAGCCAGGGGAAGACATCAGCACCATCATTACTCAACCCCCCGCCCACCACCCGCCCCATCATCACCAAATGTGTCACGTACAACATGGCACTGTCACCACACACGCCACATCTACATATCCCCCCACCCCCCAGCACCCGCTCCCCATGTCCCTCCCTCCCTCACACTACACGCACTCCACAACAGGGCCAGACAGCCACAATCTGTCACCAGGCGCCATCATACATCACTGCATTAATAAACATGAATTAGTAATGGCACAATTAGATGGGGTTGCTCTGGCATTTACTGGTACAATAATGGTGTTCCTCTCCTCTCTCTCTCCTCTCCTCCTCTCCTCCTCTCCTCTCTGGGGCCCTGCTCCCCTCTGGCCAGTGCTGGATCTCCCTGTCAGATCTCAGGATGGGGCTGAGGAGGAAATGGAGGCTACGGAAGATAGCTAGTGTAGGTAAAGGGAACAAAGAACCAGAGTGTTCTCTCCCAGGCTGCTCCTGCTGGCTGTATCCTGGAGCATGCTTCACTCTCTGCCGTCAGCTGACATCCTGCCCCCCGCTGTCGGGTTGCACTGGCTCTGACTGAGGAGGACTCCTGGAGTGAGGATACTGTGTACTGACATTCTTCTTTCTCTCTCTCTCTCTCTTTCTGTTTCCCTGTGTGTGTGTGTGTGTGTGTGTGTGTGTGTGTGTGTGTGTGTGTGTGTGTGTGTGTGTGTGTGTGTGTGTGTGTGTGTGTGTGTGTGTGTGTGTGTGTGTGTGTGTGTGTGTGTGTGTGGTGGGTGGGTGGGTGGGTGGGTGTGTGTGTGTGTCTGTCTCAGGTTCAGTTCCACTTTATAAGGAGGGAGGCGTTTGAACATTCTGATCTCCTGCGGCCTGACGGTACGTGGACTGCCTTCTCCACTTCAACACAACACTCCCAATACACATCACACTCACTGACTGAATGGGGCTACAATCAGCTCTTTACTATTGACACAGTAGACGCCATAAATGACTGACAATATACAGTTCAGGGGGAACATCATTCTACCGCTTGAAGGTTATTTCTTATCCATTACTTAAATCAGATGTTTTTATTGTTTGTACATAATGTGAGTATTGTATTTCTCTCTCTACACACTCAAACACACAAGAATACACACAATGAAACTCTTGCTGTTCTTGCCTCCTGCTTCTTCAAACTCTCCTTTTCAGCACAACGTTCATGTATGATCGTTGTACTGAGGTTAGGTCCAAGTCTCTGACCGTGGAAACTCTCTAAGGAGAGAGCTTCTTAATTTCTAAAGCAGATGAGATGTAGTGTCAGTATTAAGAGGACAACAGGAGTGCGGTGTAAAGTCTAGGACGACAGCAGTGGTTAGGAAGGTTTGATTGGGCCTTTGGTGCTTCTAGGAGAGGGCAGCCCTCCACCACTCCCAGTGAGGGAGATCCCAGAGAGAGTGTATGAAATGGGGAGAGGAGAGACACTCGCTCCAGGGTTTCACTGACATAATCCAGTTGTGTTTCTCCTTCACACACCCTGCCAGAGGCTCTGATATCGACACTCTCACCACCCCAAACCCCAAATCACACACCCACATACTTTTATGTTTCACGTCATCACTAATTTCCATGCCCCAGACCTGTTCCCCTGTTCTTCTAGACATGTTCCCTCCTCCCTCTCTCTCCCTTTCACCCCTCCCCTCACTCTTTATTCAGTTCCTCTGGCAGAATCTCCTCTTTTACGCTGTCACTATTCTGCAATGTGTTTCTCCTCCTCTCCCAGGGGGCCACTGTGTTTTGTTGCCTTTTGTTCCAACAAAACAGCCCAATTGGTTGATTAGGTAGGGTTGACTGACCTGTTAATTCGTATACTAATTTAGATTTGATGTCTCCCCTGCAGATTAACATCTGATGTAAACGCTGTGTGGGTAGACATCAAACTAAAACAACAAAATCTCCAAAGATTTAAGATGGTACTGTAGACTTGAAACATTCTGGATTGCCCAGGCCTTTGAATAATAGAGTTGACTAAAACAGAAAGAAAACGCTCTTTATGTGAAATTAAACATTACATCAATCAAATCAAAATAAATGTACTCACATTCAAATGTAACAGAGACCGTGAAGGCAGTAATATCCACATTCAAATGTAACAGAGACCGTGAAGGCAGTAATATCCACATTCAAATGTAACAGAGACCGTGAAGGCAGTAATATCCACATTCAAATGTAACAGAGACCGTGAAGGCAGTAATATCCACATTCAAATGTAACAGAGACCGTGAAGGCAGTAATATCCACATTCAAATGTAACAGAGACCGTGAAGGCAGTAATATCCACATTCAAATGTAACAGAGACCGTGAAGGCAGTAATATCCACATTAAAGTCAGCATGATTCAGCCTTATCTGATTGTAGTCTTGTTATTTATTATTGAGTATGTTCTTCATTATTTCCACTTAGTGAACAGCCATTGATGCCCCTTAGAATAAACCTAGCAGAGAATAGAAAGTGCCCTCTCAATGTTAAGCCTCACCGTGATTTCTTCATCTAAACAGTTCAACTTCAACATCTAAACAGTTCAACTTCAACATCTAAACAGTTCAACTTCAACATCTAAACAGTTCAACTTCAACATCTAAACAGTTCAACTTCAACATCTAAACAGTTCAACTTCAACATCTAAACAGTTCATCTTCAACATCTAAACAGTTCAACTTCAACATCTAAACAGTTCAACTTCAACATCTAAACAGTTCAACTTCAACATCTAAACAGTTCAACTTCAACATCTAAACAGTTCATCTTCAACATCTAAACAGTTCAACTTCAACATCTAAACAGTTCAACTTCAACATCTAAACAGTTCAACTTCAACATCTAAACAGTTCAACTTCAACATCTAAGCAGTTCAAAAAATAGATATATCCCCAAAATACAAAAATGGATTTAAAAAAACCAGAATCCAAGTTCCATCCCTATCCATCTAATGTAGGAGGTAAATAGGTCATTAATCCAGAGGGAAACCGTCTCTACCCTAGTGAGGACTTTCAATTCCATGACCAGACGCCCAATAGTCCAAAGTCCATCATTCCAAGGATGTCGACTTTTTCCTGGCATCACTGAAGTCAGTGTAACAGTATCTGAACATACTGAGTGAGGCATCCTACATTTAGCGTAGTCCTCCTCTGTCCTGATGTCTGTATCTCAAAGATGCAATTCCATGGATATGGGCCTTCAGTTTGGCCTTTTACGACCATCTTCATCAAGGACTTCCCTTCTGCTCCAATATAAAGCCTCCTGGTTGTCACCGGTGACTGCTGTATGTCCTGAGCCTCCTCTGACCCAAGTCGTCATTGGGTAAATTGAGAAGACATTTGCAAATCTATTTACTGGTGCTTCTCATCCAGGCGTTTTATTTTCCTAGAGAGAAGCAATCAGTGATAAATAAAGCTGTATTGCTTTCTCAGAACGAGGCCAACACAACTCAACTGCACTCCCCATACCTCTGCAACCTCACACACACACACACACACGCACGCACGCACGTACGCACTCGCACACACACATGCGCGCGCACACACATGCACACACACACACGCGCATACACTTACACTCACACAGACACACACAGTAGGTTTCACACACACCAGGCCGAACCAGTGCAGGCACCAGTTACCCCATGTGTGGGAATCTCTCTCCCTGTCTCACCATCTGCCACTTACCCTGCATACTTAGAGCCAGGCTCGTTAGTCGCCCCTCCCTCCTTCCCTCCCTTAACGAGAAAACGATTACAACGCATTTCTCCACAATCGCAATGGCCTCTCTTGCTCGCCTTGCGCCGTCCGAAACGTGCTTCCCTACCTTCAGCCCTCCGTCTGCCTCTCTCTCTGAGATCCCCTTCTCTACCTCTTCTTCCACTCTCTGTGGCTGCAGCCTCTGTCTCCCTCTCTTTCTCTCTTTCCCTTTCTTCATCCTCTCTGCAGCCTCTCTCTCTCTCTTTCTCTCTTTCCCTTTCTTCATCCTCTCTGTAGCCTCTCTCTCTCTCTTGCTCTCTTTCCCTTTCTTCATCCTCTCTGCAGCCTCTCTCTCTCTCTTTCTCTCTTTCCCTTTCTTCATCCTCTCCGCAGCCTCTCTCTCTCGCTCCTCCCATCTCTGAGCTCTAGGCTGCTCTGGGTTTTAGACAGATCACTCTCACAATTGTTGATCAATACAGCTATTGATCCGCTGGCAAAATGTTTACAAAATCATCCTGGGCAGCTGCGGAGCAGCGCGGAGGGGAGGAGGGGCGGCAGGGGGGCCATGCCAATCGTAGGGGTGAGCCAGCGTGCCCACTGATTGGTCGCCTGTCTGCCCGCCTTGCCAAGGAGAAGGCTGGCGTGGACAGGGCTCTGTTTGCCTTTGTCATTGTTCCCAGCGCGTCATGGTGCTCCCGGCTCACACAGCAGAACTTTCCTAACCTCCAATGTAGCGCAGCTCGGCTGTTTTAACCTTTTCACTGCTAGATGCTGGCTACCAGCCAAACAGCAACACCCGCCTCCCCACCCCTTCCTCTCCCACGGGCTCAGACCTTCATTTCCATAAATTAGCACGCCGCAGTCAATGCCAGTCTCTTAACAATCTGCTGTCGTATCATTTCCTCCCTCGGCTTGGGAGAGGCTCTCACGTCGCTGTACCCGCCCTCGTGCCCGCCTTCTGGCCAACGTAGCACTACACTGGCATCGGCCTGGCTGACGTGTCCCCTCAGCACTCCCCCTGGCTATCCCCGGCACGGGGAACCACCGCCCCTGCTCCCGCCTCTCTTCTCTCCTCTGCCACCTCAGTATAAGCAAATAGGAGGGGACCCGCAGGCAGTCAGGCTGGTGAGCAGCAGCTGTCCATGGGGATCTCTGTGTCCCTGTCATACAGCCATAAGGGACCAGAGATCAGTCTTGGAACAGCCTGGGCTTCCCTCTGCCTCTCCCTCCTGACTCACACACACACTACAGTCTGTCTGAGGGAACACACACAGCTCGTCACTGCTACTGTCTGAGGGATACAGGGGAGCAGTACTATCAGCAGCAGCAACTCCAGCAGGCTGCTGTATCTACAGTGGGACAGGACAGGTGCTTGGGAATGTTACAGAGGGACCATGTCACTCACAGACCCAGATACATGTAGCTGACTCAGATTTTTACTAGCGGCCTTATTGAGGCATGTTTTGAGAATCATATGTTCTTTACACTGAAACTCTTAAATACATAATATTGCCTACTTTGACCGGTATTCCCCTCCGTCTCACTGGTTCAGGGTGTGTATGAGTCGGATCTACATAGAGGTTAGAGATGAGCAGAGTGCGGTGTAACTATCTCCAGAGCACAGCCAGACTCCAGCTGTCATCCATCAGGGCCAGCCAACTCAGCCTCTGTGACCCAGAGTCAACCTCCTCCCTCTGGGGTGTGTGGCTCGGCCTGTCCCCTCCCTCTCTGGCTTCAGCTCCAGACCCTGACACCGGCCCAAACCACACAGTCTGGTCCACACAGCTGCTCCAGCCGGCCTTGTTGTGGAGAATGGAGGGGGTGGAGGTGGTGGTGAGAGATGTCTGTCTAATCAATGCTGTGTTTTTAATTAACTGCGTCAGGAAGCAGCTTCTTGTCCCCTGACCGGTGGCGGTAGGGAGGGGAGGAGTAACAGAGGAGTAACAGAGGAGAAACAGAGGAGTAACAGAGGAGTAACAGAGGAGAAATAGTGGAGGAACAGAGGAGTAACAGAGGAGAAACAGAGGAGTAACAGAGGAGAAACAGAGGAGTAACAGAGGAGTAACAGAGGAGAAACAGAGGAGTAACAGAGGAGAAACAGAGGAGTAACAGAGGTGTAACAGAGGAGAAACAGAGGAGTAACAGAGGAGTAACAGAGGAGTAACAGAGGAGTAACAGAGGAGAAATAGTGGAGGAACAGAGGAGTAACAGAGGAGAAACAGAGGAGTAACAGAGGAGAAACAGAGGAGTAACAGAGGAGTAACAGAGGAGAAACAGAGGAGTAACAGAGGAGAAACAGAGGAGTAACAGAGGTGTAACAGAGGAGAAACAGAGGAGTAACAGAGGAGTAACAGAGGAGTAACAGAGGAGAAACAGAGGAGTAACAGAGGAGAAACAGAGGAGTAACAGAGGAGAAACAGAGGAGTAACAGAGGAGTAACAGAGGAGAAACAGAGGAGTAACAGAGGAGAAACAGAGGAGAAACAGAGGAGTAACAGAGGAGTAACAGAGGAGAAACAGAGGAGTAACAGAGGAGTAACAGAGGAGAAACAGAGGAGTAACAGAGGAGAAACAGAGGAGAAACAGAGGAGTAACAGAGAGTACCACACAGCCTGGGGTCTCCTCCACAGTACTGGCCCTGAGCTCTGCTCTGCTCCTATCATCAGGACTGGGATAAACTAACAGCTCACACACACATACGCAAACACACACACAAACACATATGCATGGTCATATACACATATGCACAGCACGCACACATTATACACAAATGTACACAAGCACAAACTCATTAACACTCACACACACAATCTCTCTCTTTCACACACACACACGGCTGATGAGTCTCACACACTGGAGAGAAACATAGTAGTTATTGTAACACATGCAAGGCGAGCCACATCCCATTCATTACCAGAACATGTTTTTAGATGTGATGAACTGTAATCCCTGCTCATGTTCCCTGTGGTAGAGAGTGATGTCAGCTCGGAGGGGTGTGAGACTGATCCTCACAGCCTAATGCCAGACGACGTTTAAGCTCTCACACTACAGTGCATGCTATGCTATCGTACTGTTGTAACGTTCTGTCCTCCATCGATTGATTTGCTTCCCTTTTTCTATCCTCCCTACGTCTGTCTTTCTCCTTGTAATTTCATTTTGACAACCCCCTTCTTTGTTTCTTCCCTCCTATCCCCCTCTCTCTCTCTCTCTTTCTCTCCCTCTCTGTTAGAGAGTGCGTTACACAGAAATCAATTTCAGCTCAGGCAGCGTAACCAAACAAAGCACTGAGCTAATTTCAGCTGGATCGTAGATGCAACCTATCTTGCTCAGCCCCCCCCTTTATTGGGAGACATTTTGTTCTCACTCTGCCGCCATTATGTCAATCACTGCAGACATGTGATGATGTGTGAACGCAGCTGCTAAA
Source organism: Oncorhynchus kisutch (assembly GCF_002021735.2). NCBI lineage: Eukaryota > Metazoa > Chordata > Actinopteri > Salmoniformes > Salmonidae > Oncorhynchus > Oncorhynchus kisutch. The sequence goes on along the minus strand of NC_034181.2, from coordinate 66,270,308 downwards.
TGGATCATGGCAGGCAATGATCATTAGAGACAAAGCTGGGTGTTCCCACCCACTAATGTATATCTCAGTCTCTGTGTTGCTGTGCATGAGGCTTTGTCTTCAGCTAGTCGGCTAGATAGTTTGGCTTTATGTTTTATACATCTATCATCGTGGCATATGTGTCTGCTTGTTTGAAGTCTGTCTGTCTTCAAGTGTTTGTGTGTGTGGGTGTGTATGTGAATACTACATATACATATGAATTGTGTACAACTTTGTCTGCATGCCTGTGAATGTGTAGCCTCATTGTTGTTTGTTGTGCTGTGACCGTTGTGGAGGAGCTGGCCCAAGTGTAGAGGCCCGTATGTACACAGCAGTGCTTGGATGAGTGGGCCAGGCCAGAGGCCCGCCGGCCCTGCAGCCGTCTTTTGCTGCCTGCCAGTCCTCTTAGTGAAGGAGAACACCAGTAATGTACCTTCTTGATCGGCCTCATTCCTTGCTCCACTTCTATTGATTTCAGCCAGACACAGAGGCAGGCAGAAAGAAAGGGCCTTTTCAGGAAGAAGTTAAACGGTCAAGTAGCGGGTGGAGGGTGGCTTTCAACACTTTATTGACGAGGTGAGAAAATGTCACTATTATGGAGGCCCTTTCAGGAGATAGCGAGCTGATTGGATGAGTTCCCCAGGGTCAGGCTGGAGCGCATTTCCTCCGCAGCCAAACAAGTCTGTATAATAGACCAGAGGAATGGAATGGGCTCGACCTGCTCAGGTTCTTCTCCTCGCCAAGCATCCTCTGTCTGTTACATTCCCCTGGGCGCCTGAAGCTTAGAGCTCAGGGCTAAGGGCTGGTTGGAGTGCAGGGCTGCTGGTCTCCTCCTCTTTCCTCACTTCTAAGGGGTTGGGACTCAACATACTGTAGGAGAAGGGTTTCTCACCAGGCTGCTGTCTATCCTATGTTAGTAGCTGGTACTTCTGCCCTCACATCTGGGCAGGGCTGCAAGGACACTACAAGAGGGAGGGAGGGAGGGAGGGAGGGAGGGAGGGAGGGAGGGAGGGAGGGAGGGAGGGAGGGAGGGAGGGAGGGAGGGAGGGAGGGAGGGAGGGAGGGAGGGAGGGAGGGAGGGAGGGAGGGAGGGAGGGAGGGAAAATTAGCTAGTGTAAAACAGAGAAAGAGAGGAGGAACAAGATTCTGAAAGGGGGCAACCCAACGAAATTCACATGGAAGTGTGAGGTATAGATCTTTAATTTCCATTGAAAGCAAGTCTAATAAGCGGTAGATCTGTTTAATGTGTGCTATTTCTATGCTTCTCGTTCGGAAGTTAAGTTTTTTGCCTCGTTTACTTTTGGTTTTGTACACCAGCTTCAAACAGCTGAATATACAATCTTTGTGTAACTGAAAAGATATTTCACAGTGGTTTAGATGGAACAATGATTCTCGACACAATGACTGCTTGGTTTGTCACATAAACTGAAATTAGGTGAACTATTAGAATTTTAGCATCCAGGAAATGGCGGAGCGTTTCTGCATAGTGCATCATAAAATAAGGATGAGTGTGGCAATGTGTGTGTGATGTTGGTGGCCTCCCCAGTCCCAGCCTGGCTCCTGACAGAGGGGACTGTGAGTCCTGACTAACGGCCTGGGCAGGGGTTCAACCATAAGTCACTCAGCTAGGCCGACGCTGGCTCTCTGACGTCAAGAGTGCTAATTAGCCTAGAGAATCATCTGGCTGGCCCCTCCCAGCAGTACAAGACAGACCTCTGCTAAAGGTCAGCATACCACAGCATAGACAGAGGAGCGCTTAATCTGAGGTGAAATGGTTTCTTTTCTAAATTGATTCCAGTTTGGATCAGACAAGAGCCGTCTTGTGTCTTAATTGAGCCACTTAGGGACTCAGGGGGGACAGGGGGAGGGAGCGAGGCGCTTTGAGGAGGGTTCATAAAACAGGACACATGAACAAACAAAAAACGTTTCTGCTGACATCTGGACTGGAGCCTTCAGAGCAAAGGGCTGAATGAAAGGGCTTTCTCTCACATGCTCATCCAAGTGCCAGAGATTCCCCCAACACAGAATTTATACACTCGCGAGGACACGCTTACGACAGCACTCAAACAGTGAGATAAGCTAACATAGCTGAAACACTTCCAAAGTTGAGGAAATGGATGCACCCTGTGTGCACAAAAGTTTTGTCCGTCTTCCTCATGTAGAAGATCCAAATCACTTGTATAATCTTGATGCAAACATATTGAAATAAATATTTTCTCCACACTCTCAAAGTAAACTCAGTCCCATTAAAATAAACCCCCTGAAGCATTCTATCGCTTTTACACCCCCTAAACAAACGCTTTCACCACATGCTTGTCATAGCCCGTGTATACATAGAAGGAAATGTTTGTGCTCTCCCACACCCACACAACTATTCACACACTGCACATTCACCCACTCCCTTATGCTGAATGCATAATAAATGTAGTGAAATAATGTTTCCAGTGAGGATGGAGATGTGATGTGAATCTCAATACGGCTCCCCCCGGACCCCCTGTTGAATTGGCGTGGTGACGGGGGTAAATGAATTTGTGGGAGTGGGGGGGGTTATCACTTTGCCCAAGGCTAACTCAGAGCAGTCAACCCAGCTGTATGGAGGCTATCCAATGGGCCTCCCAGTCATTACCATGCTTAAGATTCATACTCGCTAATTTCACGAGTCTCCGCCTTGCTCTCTTCTACATCCCATGTCCAGGCTGGGGGCTCAGAGGCTTGGGCTTGATGCGGTGCGGTGCGGTTTAACCCTCTGGTCTTCAGAGCAGACTGTTGGTCGTAATTGGCCCTCACCCACCTCCTTTCATTAAAAATTGAAAGCGAACAGGCCTTGTAAAACGCTGAATTTGCAGCGCTTAGCTATGGAGATGTGTTTTTACTGGGCTGTAATGATGGGGACTGGCTGAGTCCCCTCCCCTCCACCCCTCCTCACACTGCTGAGGTCAGAGGATAGAACCTGTAACGTTATGCTAGCTAACAGCTAACAGGCCTCTCAAAGAGTGAGGGAAGCACTTCACCAGGTGGCCAATCCCACTCAAACACAGACAGACACTACACTGAGTTTAACCCACACTGACCCTACCACTTCTCCAAGAAATCTCAATGAAAATCAATGGAGAGAAAAACTGTATTTCCCCCTGCTCTGCTCCTCACCTTGCCTGACTCCATTGAGCTCATCTGTTCCACTGTGTCACTACTGATCTGCTGTGTCTACATCGAACTCAGCTTTGATGTTTTTAACATTACCATTAATAATGTTTTCAACATCAAAATGAATTACTTTGTAAATCCCGAACTCCACATGCTGTTAATCTTGAGCCATGGCTTAAATATTTAAACACAAACTGTCTTTATCTTAATGTATTGAGGCTAGGAATGTGGACAAAACCTGAACCCTGTGTGTGTGTGTGTGTGTGTGTGTGTGTGTGTGTGTGTGTGTGTGTGTGTGTGTGTGTGTGTGTGTGTGTGTGTGTGTGTGTGTGTGTGTGTGTGTGTGTGTGTGTGTGTGTGTGTGTGTGTGTGTGTGTGTGTGTGTGTGTGCGTGCATGAGTGCGTGTGTGTGTGTATTTGTCCACACAGACTGAGAAGAGTGGGAGTGGCATTTAGCATGAAACAGCTAAACAGGTGATTTATTGTTACTGAACGTCAATGCCAAATGTCAAGCCTCCACTGAGACCTCCCTCCTCCCAGCAGACAGCAGTTCTGACCTTGGGATTGACAAGCAGACTCCTAATACTTCTAACCACAAAATTCAATCTAATTACACATTTCACCAAGCATCTATAAATCAGCTGATATCAAATGTATGAAACTTGGACCCAAAGGACAGAAATATCATCTTGAATTCAAGCAAATTTTTTACATGAAAAAAACTTGAAATATTGAAGTTGTTACAGTTAGCTTTGCACGTGGAGTTTATTGCAGGATGTGGGGACACTAAAAAGTCATTTTGGATCAGATACTAGAGCAGTATTTTTGTGACGGCCAGATGTTCTGTTATCTATCATTCCCAGCTGGATTGAGATAGGTGAAATGAGCTGGAAAGGCTCTGTCCAAGTTCTCTGTTTTATTCATCAAACTAAGGGAAATGCAATTAGAGTTTCAGAGTTTCACATTGCCTAGCAACCCACTACTAAATAAACTTTGTAGACTCTATCCACTTCCCTTTCATCTGGTCCCGCCTCTCCATAATAAAACCCCTCCCCCTATGGGCCCTCCTACTCTCTGGGGCCCTGC